>NC_057804.1:108893351-109062603 GCF_018294505.1 Triticum aestivum | reverse complement strand
TATGAGAGAATTTAGCAAGGATAGTGCGTGAATCGTGATTTTCGAGTGGTAGTTAAGCTTGAATTTAATGATTTTTTGGAGTTTTATATATTTAATTCTGGCAAGCTTTATTGGGATAGAGTTAAATTTGCTATATCAGACTTATTTGTTTCTTGAACATGAAAATCTGGGGAATATTCAATGGGAGCAAAGTTGCCAGTGAACGCCCGAGTAGCCATGCCAAAACAATTAAAAATGCCATGTGTCTGTTAAGGACTTGTCATGCACGGAGTATGAAAGAAAAAATTGGCATGTATAGGGAATAATTGCCAACGAACACAGTGTATTCTTTCTTTTTAATGCCAATCGTTTGATTCCGATCACACGGCCGTGCCGGCATTCGCCCGGGGGCATTCGCTCGGGCCTCCCCCGACGAATGTTCGCCAGTTAACATTTTCCTTGTTTCTTTTAGGGTAAATATCAGACTTATTTTAGCCTTTTTTTTTGAGGCACCACCCCACCCTCTTTTTTGAGCAAAATATCAGACTTTATCATATCTTTATTCAGGGGAACCGACTTTATCATACTCGTTTTTTTAGGTGGCTTTATCATACTCGGGTAATATGACAACACGATACCTCCAGCCCAGCACACACCGCACAGGCCTAATTCCGCTTCCACAGCCCATTTGCTGAAGCCTTTCACACAACAGACAACCGCACACTTTCTCAAAAAAAAAAAAAACAGACAACCGCACACACCCTCAAAAAATAAAAATAAAACAGACAACCGCACGAAAAAGAGAGCAGACAACCGCACGCCGGCACGCGCGCATCGGCGGCGCCTAGATCGGCGGTGACGGAGGCACGTCGCCGTCGAGGAACCTAGAGGTAATGCCAAATCGACATATTTTTCTCCGGCAGACCAGGATAGTTTTCTCTGGCCGGTTAATTTAGCGCCGTCATAATGCTGCAGCTCGTTTTGCTGCCACCTAGGGTTTGATTTGATCCCAGATTAACGGGTGGAACAGACGGACTGTAACTATTCTTGGAGAATTCAATGACAACAACTTTCCTTATTAGGCAGAAAAGGAGAATCCTATTGACAATCGTGTTTGTATTCTTGGGTTGGAAAGAGCAAAGAGTGAAGGAGAAAAATAAATTGAATCTCATTCAGTAATTAGCAGAGAAGAGCGATTATATAAGAACTGCACAAAATGGACATAAAGCCTCCTCAATTTAGAAGTAATATTCCCTCTGATTCTTTACTAGTTCAATCTTTGACCAATAACTAATATGATAATAGGTGAGTTATATTACAGGAAATTGGCACCATTGGATTAAACACTTTCTTATGATCGTGATCACATAACCACTAGAATAACAATAAATGGAAAATTTAGGTTGAAGTTCAAAGCTGGACAGTGAAAATGCGCTTCACACTTGGAAACAGAGAGGCACTAAATTAGTGATTTCACCCACATAGCACTGGAGCACATCTAATCACCTATTCTTGATGTTTTATACTGTCTAATCCAGATTACTGTGATTCAGTTTGCAATGGTACAATATGACTCCCTGTTAAAAGCCCCCTCTTTGTTGTTCTGAAGCAGATTCCTGGCAGCAGCATGGCAAGGTACCAGCGATCATGGTCTGACATACCACCAGAGCTTGCTGCCCTGGTCCTCCTCCGCCTCCATGCCCACTCTGACCGTGTCCGTTTCGCAGCTGTATGCCGCGATTGGCGCGCCTGCGCAAGGCAGCATCAGCTGCCCCCGCCTTTGCCCTGGTTCATACTCCCTGGTGGAACCTTCTTCACCTTACCCCACAGTGAATCCTTCCTGATCCCCAACGGTGTCGAATTCCACAGTTCCTGCGGTGAGTGGCTTGTCTTTGCACGTGACGACATCTGCTACCTCGTAGACACCTTCTCTAAGGTCACCTTGAAGCTCCCTGACCTAGACATGTACGACCGCATCGAGGAGCCTGACGAAGTTATCAATGGTCACAGCATGTGCTACATTTGTCTGGACGTGGATGTAACCATGTCAATATACAAGGTAATCGTGTGCTCAGTGCTCCTTGTTGCTGCCATCGTTGACATCGGGGATCTCCGCACTCTTGCGGTGTGCCGACCGGGAGGTAACCTATGGTTTGTAAGTGCGCTTGGCTACGACAGGTCCTTTGACATAATTCTCCATGGAGGCAAGTTGCTCACGGTTGATGGATGGAGGAACCTTTGCGTTATCGATGTCGAAGAGGACAGTGACAATGGCAGCCTATTCATTTCCCGGATCGAGCGCATCATCAAGGGTCCTCCCTGGCCCTTCAGGCAGTTCCCGGGTGGCCTCCTTGTATTCGACCAATACCTGGTTGAATCTCATGGCGCCCTGCTGCTGGTCCGTGGGACAATCTATGGCAAGCCACCTGAGGACAACCACACCGGGTTCGAGATCAGGGCAGTACGGTTTGAATTCGAGGTGTGTGAGGCAGACTTTCAGTCGTCGCAGTGGGTTGAGAGGAGGAGCGTGGGGGGACGACCAGGTGCTGTTTCTTGGGCCGAGATGCTCCAAGTCTGTCTGTGCGCCCCAGTACAATCTGAAGGGGAACTGCATCTTCTTCCTGGATGACGGCCATTGCCAGTGGTACTGGAAGCACGCGCCGAGCGCGCCGAGCTCGTACGCAATATTCGACATGAGTGATGAGTCGGTCCGCTCTCCGCTTCCTAGAGGATCGTGCAAAGGCGAGGAGGCGCCGGCGACATGGCATTTCCCTCGGGGCTGATATGAATTTGTTCCTGACATATGCAGATCAGTGCTAGCTTACTACAAGCAGCGCAGTGGCTGATGATCGCTGAATCGCTCCGTTGTCAATCAGATATGTTCTTCAGAATGTCATTTGATTCAGAATGTTGTAGTCTGTAAGTTTTGACAGCGTTTACTAAAAAAAATCCTTCTTCCTGAGTAGATATCCTATAATTTCCCTTAAGCTATTCAGTAGCGGCTGAGAGATTCCGTCAGTGGAGTGGGTGGCGTTGAAGATTTTGATGATCTAGAATACTGAAGCATCATGAATTCGTTGCAAAAAATGTCACATTTCAATTCGAAAGACTCGTCTCACACAGTTTGCTTGATCTAGAATGCATGTCAGTTCTTAAAAATTCTGAAAAGTTGACGCATGTTGCTAACATTCATTTTTTCTTTGGAATTTTTGAAAACTTGCAAATTTGAATTTTGAGACGCGGTATCACGGTATCATGTAAAGTTTGATATCAGACGCTGATCATACAGGGAAACTATACCACCCTGATGCTCAATAATGCAGAGTAACGTTGGCCTTGAAGAAGAAACAACTGAATAAATCAGCATCAAGATGCAAGATGCAAGAACTGATACAACAACATAATGCAGTGCCTCTGCGGTCTGCAAGCCTATGCGTATTTACAACCGCCTATACGAGGGTTATACTAAGTTACCTAAAACTAGGGGCAAGAAAATAAAAATAAAATTCTTGAGCCGTTCCAGCTAATTCATCATCAGAACTAAAACAACGACGCTGTTCTGGCTTCGTCTCTGAGCAAGAGCTTCTTCCACTCCTCCACCCAGCGGGTGTAGCTCGATTGCGGCGCAAGGACGTCGATCGACACCTCCTTGCTCTCCACCAGCTCCCTGGCGTACCGCTCGAACTCCCGCAGCCTCCCAAGCTTCATTGCCAGCATCGCCACGTCGTACTCGGCCTGGGCACTTTCAGTCTGATCCCACGCCTCCTCCACCCTCGCCCAGAAGCATGGATCCTGAGTCAGGCCAGCGTACTTGCTCCTTGCTGTCGCTGTGACCGACGTGTCGCCGGTGCTAGTGCCACTGAAGTCGCCCTTCTCCTTCCACCACTTGTCAAACAGCTCATACCTGTGGAGTATGGATGCTCTGTGAGCTCACTGACTAAGTATGAACAATGGTGTTTGCAGCTCGAACATACCTTCTGTCACGACCATGGGTGATGTAGCCGCCTCTGGTCTTGTGGAGGTTGTTGCGGTGATAGTCTGCTATGTCCAGTGGCTCGACGAGGAGCTGGTAGAACCGGGCGGCGTTCACCCACTTGGCCCGGCGATGGAAGTCGTGCGGCAGCTGGCTGTTGTCAAGCATTGTGAGGACCCCATCCCAAAACTGGCCCAGCTTGAGGCGATAAATGTTGGCCTTGCCGAACTTCTTTGGTGACCTCTGTTGCTTGAATGCGTCGTAGTACCCTATGTCGGCGTCGAATGATGCCTTGTACCACTCGATCTGTGCCCGGCATGGAGTGATCCGCCCCAGCCGTGTTGAGAGCCCCGCGCAGTTCAGGCTTGGGCTGCGGCCCGCCCGCCTAGAAGCCTTCAGCCAGTATCGCGCTGTTGTGGCCTCCGTTGCCTCGCTGCCAATGCCGGAGGCCTCCATCGCTAGGGAGATGCCAGCATCGTAGTTGGAGTTGGACATGGATGCCAACACGTCCATGCCATGCGGGCGCCGCTTGAGGAGCAAGTTCTGTGGCATTTTCAGCACAAGATCGCCGTAGCAAGAGTGTGCAGCCTCCAGGGATGATGTGTCGCCCCTCGCGTAGCAAGCGGCAAATGTGGCATAGAGCATCTGGACTGCCGCTGTTGAGTTGTCAACACACACTGCACCTTCCGGCGAGCACAACACGTAGGCCCCGAACGGACGATAAGGGCTACCACCTCGCGACTCTGGGTCCACGAGCTTCTGCTCCATGGCCACCGTGCGGACATGCGCCTGTATAAGTTGACGCAGCCCCTCCTGATCGGCATCCACAACACGAATGGTCATTACACCCGTGTTGTGAGTGTGTCCTGGCCATTGCTGTAGCTGCATACCAATGATGACGCGCACTGGGACAGCGTCTAGGGGGCAGAAGAGGAGCCTCGGGACGACGTCGTGCTGTGAGACGACATTACAGAAGTTGCCGCCCCACCGCTCTCGCAGGATGGCCCTGGACAGGGCCTCGTTGCCGAGCAGTGGGCTCCCGAATGTGACACACAGCACAGGAGACGGACTGCATGATGAGCTTAACGATGAGATACAAAGGTAGTGCAGCGCCGCAAGAGCGGCGATGGCTCCACCGAGCGAGTGGCCGGTGAACACCACCGCCTTGCCCCGGATCTGATTTAGTAGCATCTGTATTGAATGAGTAAGAAACCATTTTCAGCAGTGAAAAAACATCAAAACACTAAAATACTGAGCTAGAAAAAAAATTCTGATGCATAACTGCAAATAGCAAATACTATTTTCAGGAGAAAGATCAAGGAGAATATAAACATCCAGATTGATTCATAAATAAGAAACAGGCCACAAATTTTATTTAGAATAGCAAGAAAGATACGAGAATTATAGTACCAGATGAAGACAGGTGAAGATCTTTGAAGCATTACTGAACTTGTCAAGAAACAATTAAGGTCGTATGCCTGCTGACCGAGTAAAATGATACTAACCATAACCAAATCCAAAAAAGTTGTTTACATCTGGAACGCACATGAAGAGTATATCTCATCAAAATCAGCATGTACTCTGGTGACAGTAAACTATGCACTATTATTCTTCATGGACCACTGAATTTCATAAATGCTCTAGATGCAGCCCTCATCCAGAACACGGACATTTCCCCCGATTTTAATGGGAATGCAGTTGTTGCATCCACTTCATGTGAAATTACTGCATACTCCCTCCGTCCCATAATATAAGAGTGTCACTAGTGTAAAAAACACTCTTATATTATGGGACGGACGGAGTAATTCCCAGCAAATTCATGCGTTCCAAATAAAACCGTATGGTATACTTCCATGCTGATCTCAATCATCCTCATCTGTTGCCCGTGGGTCACACAAAAATTCCTTGCATGCAAGTGACAACAAAATAGCAATACTAGCATTCAGACTTGGTTGGGTGATGTGTAATGCGCCATCTGTGCCGTACTTTTTGTTTGCAGTGACATAAAGTGGACAGGCGCACAGCATCTTAAGCTGGCCGCCAATTGATAGAGTTGGATCTTTTCGATGAACTTACAAACTCTATGTCAGAGGCACCAAATTGATCCTAAAAAAATCACACAGAAAGAAGAAGATATGCACTGAACTAGTCTTGCGCAACGCAAAATCAATTTCAGACGGCAGTACAATAAACAAAGGTTAAGTCAACGGCAATACTCATAGGCAACCTTTAGATTTGGTTTACTTTCTAACAAATGATTTTATTTTTGTTTCATTATTCCACAAGCCACAGTGTTATTAAATTTATTGTCCCAGTTAAGCTGTTAAGTTATTATCAAGTGAGATCTCAAATAATTGACACTGTCATAATGTAATCAAGTACATTATCTCATCTACTACTGATGTCTGAAGTCTGAAGTCTTTTAAGTGTGAACACAAGGACATACCAACCAACTAAAGACAGGCGCATCAACATCACCATAACTTGGCCCAAAGGACCACAACCAAAAAAATATCAGATCATCACGCTAACAATCACAAGGCAAAATGATTAAGCTGAGAAATCCAGGAGATAAACATCCGATTAAATGCTGATTGATGAGAAATTCTCAGCTAATTGATTGACTAATTTACCTGGAACTCAGGGGAGCCGCACAATTTCAAGAAGCACCGCAGAGCCAGCGCCTGCACGGCGACACGCTCCCTGGCGGCGGCTGCGTCCGGCTCGGCGGCCGCCAGCTGCGGGAAGGCCCGCGCCCCGGCCGCGTCGCCGCCGAGGACGACCGGCGCGAAGACGTCGGCGCCGCTCGCCACCGCCGGGCGGGCAACCGACAGCGCGGCCTGCAGGCCGGAGAAGGCCACGTACACCGCCCCCCCGTCCCCGCCGCCGTCGCCGTGCGCGAACCCGGAGGAGGCGGGGCCCATCGCGGCGGCGGCCGCGCACCGGTCCCAGGCGCGCGCCAGCAGCGGCGAGGAGGCCAGCAGCGCGCCGAGGACATGGCTGGTCTCGAACCTTCAAAGCGCACACGCATTTTCAGCTCCTCTATACATCTCTCCCAAATTCCTCTCCTTTTTTACCACCAAATCAGGGCGCGATTGGGAGAAGCTAAAGCGGCCAAGCTTTTGTGCGCGGAGTGCGCCGGGAAGTACTTATATATGCTGCGAGGAGAGAAATGTTATGGAAGAAAATCGGAGGAACTTACATGGAATTTTCTTCTGCGTCTTCCATGGCAGACGGGCGAGCTTCCCGGAAATGGGGCGGCGCTGGAGAGAGCAAGAGAAGGGGTGGAGAGGGTTAGGAGAGGAAGTGGTCAAGTTTACTTTGCGTGGCCTCCGCGCTCTGGTGTGGTGGGGGCAACCGGGCAAGGAGCTGCAATTTCTATCACCACTCTGGTCAAATATTTCGTCGTCTTTGCATTTAAAGGCCCAGAGTTCTTTTTCTATCTCGTAGGGAAAATGCAATGTTTTTTATAAAGAAAATGGTGGATGACTTGCACCTGAATAGATAACTTGCTTCCAATAATTTATTACTATTAGAGAAGTAATATGGTAGCAGTAATGATATAGTGACAGTAAGAGTAACAAGATTGCATAATATAGTAACACAGTGCGACAGTAGTAATAGTTGTAACGGGGGCAACAGTAAAATAAAACGTAGGTATGGAAGTAGATTGTGGGTTTTGTTCATATGAGATTCAATATGCAACGGTCATAACATACAGCAACAATAAATTAGCTTCAATTCATCAATCATTTGTAGACATGCATTCCATAAATAGTTGTACGTGTTTGTTGCGCTAAGAACTTGCATAACATCTATTCTTCCACCCTCCGTGGCACCAGGATCCTAGTGGAAATTGTAACACTCCTTTTAATAGAGAACCGGAACAAAATCTTAACATACTGTGAATACATGTAATCCTCAAGGTAATGTCATCCCATCGATATCCCATGTATTGTCACTTTGGGTTTAAGCTTCAGAACGATATCAGGTGCATACAACTTACAAGTAAGATGAAGAACACAAATATATTCATGAAAACACATAGAGTTCAGATATGAAATCATGGCATTCAGATCCTAGTGACAAGCATTAAGCATAGCAAAGTCATATCAACAACAATCACATAACATAGTAGATACTAGGCATCAAACCCTAACAATCAGACATCGATTACATAAGAAATCTCATCCAATTCGTATCTACCTCAATATGACTACAACGGAATTACTCACGCATGGGTGGAAGCATAATAGAATTGTTGTTGGAGAAGTTAACGATGATGACACGGACGAATCCCCCTCTCTGGAGCCAGAAACAGACTCAATATCAGATCTCTAGAGGAAGAACAAGAGGTGGGGGCGTTTCCGTATCGTGAAAAGTTCCCGTGATTTTTCTGGTATATATGTGAATTTATGGTGGTGGAATCGTTGTAAGGCGGTAACTAGGGAGGCCACACGCCCCATGGTGCACCCTAGGGGGCACCGCATTGTCGTGCCAAGGCCAGGTGACTCCCCTCTGGTCCATTTCCGCTCCATAAGTTATTAAATGTTCTAAAATAATTCTCCAGAAATCCCCGTCCGATTATGAGCACTTCTATTTTTGCTGAAAACAATGTTAGCACGGGTTAGTTCCATTCAAATCATGAAAAGTTGAGGCGAAAACAATATCAAAAGTGTTTGAAAAAGTAGATACATTGGAGACGTATCAGCACGATCATTTCTATTTCTGAATAAATGGAAGAAGAAAATAGAAAAGTTGTAGACAATTACACAATGCAAAACCTCATCGGCGAGCTTTTTATGTAAGTGTTTGGCCTCACCGGAGTCCATAGCTCCGGCCAACAGTTGGCATTAGAGCCACCTTGAACTTGTTGGAACTTAGAGGCAATAGCAAAACATTATTATTTATTTTCTTGTTCATATTTAAGTTTATATTCCTATGCTATAATTGCAATGGTTCTAGAATATGAGTTTTGGAGAAAAACTCAGTTGCATACATGGAAGGATAAACATCAAGTAGGCCCCTAGTCTCACCTCTAAGACTAGCTCATGTATTGCAGATGATCCTGTTTTCCTGATCGTGGACATTGTTAAACAAACAAGGACATTGGCAATAAAGGGAACACATTCTTAGACAATGGGGTTGGACAGACCCAACTTATGAAATAACTACGAGATCACGTCATCAACATTGTTGTCGGTAGTTTCCTGTTATGTGTTAAAATATACTCACGTCCTTAGACCATGAGAATATTGTGGACCTTCATATGAGATGGTTACTTTGGGTTGCAAACGTTACTTGTAAGGGCATCTATGAGGCTGACCCTCAAATGTCTCCGTTATATGTTTGTTTTTGTGATGTGGTCCGCGAACATGATGCAGGAGGGAGCCATTCAATGCTAATAACAAAGTATCCGATTGGGAGGAGAAAAACTAGGTGAAGACCATGCATGTGGTGGAATATTTATAGTTTAGTGTATGGTTGGGAGGAGAGAGAGGGGGCCATGTAGGAAAACGTAGTAGAAAACAAAAAATTCGCCCTACGATCAACCAAGAACACTAAGAAGATGCAATAATGGTTTGGATCAGATTGTTACCAACTCTGAGTTATAGCAAAAGAAGATGAGTCTATGTTGATCATACTTGAAGTCCCTCGAACCGTAGATGAATGATCCCTCGAACCTGCTGATGAACAGTCCCTCGAACGGAAGACCAAAAACACGACCTCTCCACAAATTGCAAGCGTATGGTCTTCATGATCCGGAAGTGCTTCGTCGTCCAGAGCTAATCATTGCCGAAAAATTACAAGGAGGAGATTAGAACCATACCGGGCTTCTAATTATGAGGATTAGAGATCTAGAACTAGCTCTAATTATATCAACTAGAACTAGAACTATAGAACTAGAGGAGGCTCCAAAACTTGTGTGTTCAAAAGTGCCCAATACCTCTAGTATATATAGGTTGGAGGAGGAGGGGCGCCACAAGAGGGGAGAAAGCCCCCCCCCCCTGACCGGCCAAGAGGATGGGGATTCCCATCCAATTCGGCCTCCCCTCTCTTTCCATGGGGAGAGGGGCGCCACCTATATTGGGCCCTTGTGCCCCAATATACTTTCCACCACTTGGCCTTTTAAGACCCGTTGACATTAAATTAAATATAAAAGCCTCCTAACTATTATTAGAGTATTTTATTCTTATTTTAAGAGGTGGCAGTTTTTCCCTAAAAACTACTGCCACGGTCGAGTTTTTGAAAACAACAAGAAGGTTCTACGTTAGTCAAGTCTTTAGGTGTCCGATCACTTCAACCTTCAGATCAAGGTTAAGGCATAATTCAATCAGCCTTACTAACCCTAGCATGAGACATGATCCATCGTTCGTACCATGAGCAGGAGAAACCTCAGTTTGGTTTCATCGAGCTTCGGAGACGAAGACAATAGTCGAAGATCAAATCAAGTACGCAGCATTGGACACGTATGTTTCTATATCGATAAGAAGTGGAGAAAGCGCAAGCCCTGAGAGCCCGAGACATGCGAAGACTCGATAAGGTGGGTGAAGAGCAACAAAGAAGAAGAGATGGAAATGACGACAACGATGAGTGAATTAGTGATAGAGTCGATTCCAATAGGTCTCGGGTAGGGGTTCTTGAGCTAGTAGCTTATATGCGATGGTAACAAGATAATGAATTTTACCCAGCTTTGGACTCTCTGAGGAGATAAAACACTATGTCTTGCTCGTGTTGTATTGATTTGGGTGGAGTACAAGGTAGAGACCAATCCACCAAGAGATTGATGATGTTGTCTACGAGACCTACCCCCTGGTTTATATCAATATCGGGGGGATTAGGGTTACAAGGTCGGTTATGCATAAGGTAAATGTGTTCTAGACGACATCTAAGTCTTGGGGTATGCGCCAAATCTTTGGAAATATTTCTTCTATGCACCATGGGCCGCCTTGACATGTCCCTCCAATGAACCATCATGGGGTCCTTGGCCTAGCCCACCTTGCCGGGAGACGACGTGGTGAGTAACCCCTAATCCAGGACACCATTGATGAGTGATATTTTTACACTTATTTCACCTTTGTTTAAACCGAGATATTTTAATTAAAAAGAGCTATTTGCTCCGATATTTATACTAATGACTAATGAATGCAAATGTTTCCACAAATCCTATTTTTGATGTGTTTCCATAGGAAATGGAATGAAAAGGAAAGAAATCACGTGTGAAAATGGAATGGAAGAAGAATGGAGGAGGAAGGAATCAACAGGAAGCGTATGCATGGAAACAACAGAAAAGACGATGTTCCATACGAGCGTGAGCGCCCGTATGAGCGCTTGTATGGCGTGAATTCCAAGGCGGATCGTCCACCTGACCAACTTTCGTTAAATAGACCCCATCGAAATTTCAACATAACGAGTACGGGGGAGACGTACACAGAAGCTAGAACCTCTTCATCGTCATCCGCAAACCCTAGCCGTCGCCATCTCCATAGCCATCTCCACCACCACCATAGTGCTCATCCATCCTAGTCATACTTGTATTCTTGCATCGATAAGGCATCCATTGTAAGACATATTGCAGTCAATCAATAAATCTCAAGATGTGTTCTTCAATCTTTTCTTCCTGTGATCTGATCTCCATGTGTTGGTAGTTCGGTAAGCTATGAGTTGAGGCATAAGCCTTGCAACCTGAGGTATTGGTTGAGGGGATGAATGGGAGACTTTGATATAACGTCTTGTATGTGTGAAATAAACTTGTTCTGTGAAGTTTTCTCTTGTCTTGTCCGCGATCTTCATCCATGCAGGTACCACTGGTACAGCGAGGTGCTATACAAATGGTTTTTAACCCCTTTCCGCGATGGCGTTTGGAACGGTCGGCAAGTGAGTGCGGGCGATAGGGGTGTCCTTCCCACACTACCTAGAAACCGTCGGGGATATGCCCTCCTAGCACACATGCTCGGCAAAATGAGGTTGTGTGCGACCGACGAGCGAGCAAATACGGTTATACGTATAGTAGTGCTAAAAAATATACAATTATACAGGCGAAATCGTTTCCGGTCGTAAGTACATCCCACACAATCAGTACCAGCTAAACGTTTCTGTTCGTATATACATCCCACACAGTCACTCCAAGGAAAACGTTTCCGTTCGCAGGTACATCACACACAATTTTTTCCGTTAAATCGTTTGTAATAGTGTTGCCATCGCACACAATATTAAGAAAATTATCGTTTGTGTTATTGAATGCATCACACACGGTGCGTAGAAGAAACTGTGTGGCAAAGGTTGTCCATCACACACAGTTTTTATGTGGTAAACGTTTGTGCAAGGTGGCCTAACGCAAATAGTTTTAAAGAGAATGTCATGTGTGATTGTTCATAGACCCAACATGGTTTATTCCTAAAAACTGTGTGTGTTGACTTAGGTCATCGCCCACGGTATTTTCTCAATAACCCTTTGCAATAGCAAAAACCAATTAGCAGGCTAATTGCCCTATTATTAATAATCAATTTATTAATCTAATTGACATTCATATTAAACACATAATATATTTCATTCCCATATTAAGGAAGCCGAATTTCATAATTGAAATACATCAGACTACAACATGATATAGCTTCAGCACCCAGCCACCCCATTACACAATTGCACTAGCACCAAGTTTCACATGCAACATCTAGAACCTTTCGAAATTAGCATCATAGATGGTACATAGACAGATGCATCTCATCGGGAAAACTGCTGAAGCGGAAGGCGAATATAGAGCCTTCATTGATGTTGAAGGTCTTTGCAACTTTAGGTCAGTGCCTATGGATGATTAGCCATTCATCCTTCGTGCTCTTAGGAACACTTTAATATTGAACCGTGAGTGTTGTATGAAAACCTTCCTCGCCTCCTGGCCATAGAGGTGGTTTGAGAGGTAATCATCAATGAACAACTTTGGAAAGGCCTGAAAACAAGGATGTGCATAAATATCTTCTCTATATTGGAAATGAGGCAAAGGAATAAAAAAAGGCAAGGTATAATAGTTAGTACCATCTTGTAGTGAACTGATGTCTTCTTCATTGTGCAGACAAAAATCTTGTTGTTTTTTGTCGCTAATTTCTTTATCCTAGCAATCTTTTTGAGTTTCTTCACTTGATTGATATTCATGGACAACTCATTTCCCCATATGCAAAAAGGGTCGAATAGTGGGTCAAAACCTCTGACAGCAGGACCTGCATGTGCAAGACCAAATTGTTAAAAACCTAAATATTAGAATGGTTTCTGCACATTGCATATTCATCAGATTAATTCAAGACACATGGAAAACCTATTTATCCAAACCAAGCATGATTAAGAACTAGGAAATATAGCACTTGTATATGTTTCTCATGTATTAAGTGCAGCCAAGTTTGATTTATTCCTCACATGCACAACAATACAAAATTCTACCCACAATAATTGGACATCGCATTGCAGAATTGAACCAAGCAGTTAACTAAACACCACAACAAATGAACCAAACTTTAACTGAGCACCATATTGCACAATATAACATACTCCTAATAGAAGATCAGACAGTTAACCAAACCAAGCATGCTTAACAACTTGGAAATATAGCAATTGTATTTGTTTCTCATGTATTTAGTACATCCAAATTCGATTTACTTCTCACATGGTATACAATAACAGAATGCACCCACAACTATTGAACATCGCATTGCAGAACTGAACCAAACAGTTTACTAAACACCACAACACAAATGAACCAAACATCAACTGAGTACCACATTGCACAATGTACAACCAAACCTATCATGCTTGACAACTTGGAAATATAGCAATTGTATTTGTTTCTCATGTATTTTGTAAAGATAAATTTAATTTATTTCTCACATGGAAGACAATACAAAATTGCAGCCTGAAGAATTGAACATCACATTTCCAGAATTGAACCAAACAGTTAACTAAAGATGATAACTAATTAACCAAATAGTTAATAAGTGAGCACCACACTGCATGACATATAGAACATATACACAGGAGCAACATATTGCATGGTAAAATTAGATAGCACAATTCACTAGAATTTGTTAAGGAAAGGCAGGAGCAGCACACGCAACGGGTACACCGAACATGCTTAACCGGCATAGCTAGCAAATGGCAAGGTGCTCCTCCAAGATCTGGGGGTCCGCACGAATGGTAGCCATCACGACCTCATCCGCGCGTGCGGCCGCGATTTGCTTCTCCGTTGCCAAATTCTCCTTGAGCTCCTAGCTATACTGCGTGCACCATGGCTTAGGGCGGTGCTTATTTGGTGGAGGGGTCGGTGATTTGGGTGGAAGGTGTCGCGCCGGCGGTTGGGGCATGTTGGATGTGGAAGGAGGAGGAGGATGGGGGTCTGGTGTGGATTACCTGCTTGGATAGACGAGGCCGAGCAGCGTGAAGAAGGGTCGCCGGCGAGGGGGGTGGCGCTGCAAGCAAGGAGTGAAGGTTTCGACTTGGAAAGGAAGGCAGAAACAAGGGAAATGTGGATTTTGGTAAGGGGGAGGGGCAGGGAGGTAGATATTTCCATGGAAGACGAAAATATTGAATCGGTTCAGCGAAAAAACTGGCGCACAGTGTCATCAGACACAGTCCCTTATTCAGAACTGTGTACGATATGTGAACATCACAAATGATTCAGATAGCTTAACCCGTGTGTGATGAGTTTGAACGTCAAAATTTTTGATTTCAATTTCCCTGGTTACAGTGGTCATCCACGTCATTGCATAATTTGGGTACACATAGGAGACTACAGTAGTAGACTACAGCACACCCACACTTCTTAATCAAGCAAGTGCAGCAATTAAACATAGCTACTTGGCCTAAACATTACTCTATGAATTAAAGACCGGCGATCTTAATTAAACAAAACAAAGAGTACTACTACGGCTGGTGCTCGTCGATCTTCGCTGCCTCCTCCATGTCTAGCTCGCGCCCGACGGTCTCCTGGGCAAGGGGCTCCATGGCATCCATCGCACCATACTCGCAAGCATCTCACCATCCGCGTCCGCCATCTCTTTGGAAAAGGCCGCCACGAGCTAGGCGTGGGCGGCCGCGATCTGGGCTTGGACGGGCACCGTCGTCGCAAGGTATGCGGCGGAGAAACGGACGGCTGCTCGAACGCTCTCGGTGATTGCCAACTCTTCGGCCGTGGGTTGCCGACCGTTATCGGAGAAGCTTCATTCGATTTGTGCGATGACCGCCACGAGCTGGGCGTGGGCGGCCTCGACATGGTCGTGTGCGTCCTCCATCAGGGCTAAGGCCACCATTGCGGAACGGACAACTACTGTGCCGCTCTCGCCAGTTGCTATCCCTGAGGCAGATGTTGCTGCCGCCCCCTGAGAAGCAATAGTAGCCGTTTGGGCTTCCTTGGCCGCCCGGTCGTAGATTGCGGCTGTGCTCATGCACCTTGTTAGCATGTGCATGGCGGTTGCGGCCGCGCTCTCGCCGGAGTGGGCCGCTGAAGCTGCCCTCACGATGCGGGTCCACGTCCCCATCTTTCACCGGCGATGATTGAACAGTGAAATGATATTTGGGGAGCGAGCTAGTGTGCTTGACACGCTGGCTGTGGGCTGTAGCCGACGCACCTTCTCGCGTAAGCCATTGGCATACTATACACCGACGGTGCTCCGAGATATTTTGTACTGCATCTCACACGGTCGGTGATAATAAACTGTGTGGAATCTACTTGATTTTTCATCTTGATTTGAATTACATAATGGGGTCACAACAACAATGGACGGTGTTTGAATTGCTAGACCTTTTATCTGCAGTGAACATGCAACTATATGTGTGTCATAAAAAAATTGGAATTATTCAGGGTTTGTTTGGAAATTTTATACATTAAATTGGTTTTCTAGCCATTTCATGTGCACAATTCAAAATTAATGCACATGCTCCAATCCATAAAAACGGGTTGCAAAATTAAATGTTTGTCCTTGGTTGCAAGCTTAGGTCACATGCAAGAAATGAGAATGAATGTCAAATACCTTGACACTATTCGCTCGGCCGCTAACATTGAGATACATGCTTTTAAAATTCTAGTAAATCGAAAACTAGTCTGAAATTCATGAAACTTGACATGATATGATGGAACGGTAGCGACATGCCGTGGTAAAAATATTGCCCCATTTGGGGCAGGCATGTGTATAAGCTTCTCGCAAACCAGAGCTTCTCTCACAACAAGCCTGATGGTTTCTGTAGGGTACATGCCACCTTGGGGGACGAAACGGTATATGCTGCCTCTTCTTACTTCCAAAATGTTTCTCGTGTCAACATAGAAACAACACGAATGTTGTGTCAATTTTTGGGATTTTTTGGGGTTCACTTGGACATTTTTATACATTAACTGAGTTTTCTATGCATTCATGTGCATTATTCAAATTTGAACTGCATGCACATGCTCTAATGCATATAAATTGGTTGAAAATTCAAATATGTGTCCTTGGTTGCATGCTTAGGTCCCATGCAGGAAATGGGAATGAATGTCAAACACCCTGCCACCGTCACTTGGCCGCAGACTTTGAGATTCCTGGTTGTCAAATTCTAGTAAATCCAAAACTCATTTGAAATTCATGAAACTTGGCATGCTAACATGGAGCGGAGTCAACATGTCGTGGTAATTTTTTTGTCCCATTGGGGGCATGATTGGGTATAAGCTTCTCACAAACCAGAGCTTCTCACAACAAGCATGATGATTTCGGTAGGGAACGTCCCACATTTGGGGACGAAATGATATCTGCTGCCTCTTATTGCTTTCAATTGTTTTCTAGTGTGTCAATTTTTGGGATTTTTCGGGGTTCATTTGGACATTTTTATGCATTAATTGAGTTTTCGATGCATTTATGTGCATAATTCATATTTGAACTAAATGCACATGCTCTAATGCATATAAATTGGTTGAAATTTCAAATATGTGTCCTTTGTTGCATGCTTAGATCCGATGCAGGAAATGGGAATGAATGTCATACACCATGCCACCATCACTCGACTGCAGACATTGAGATTCCCGGTTTTCAAATTCTAGTAAATCCAAAACTCATTTGAAGTTCATGAAACTTGGCATGCTATCATGGAGTAGCATCAACATGTCGTGGTAAATTTTTTGTCCCATTTGGGGTAGGTTTGGGCATAAGCTTCTCACAAATCAGAGCTTCTCACAACAAGTCTAATTGTTTCGGAAGGGAACCTCCCACCTTTGGGGACAAACTGATATCCGCTGCCTCTTATTGCTTTCAAAAAATTTCTAGTGTCAACAGAGAACAACAGGAGTGTTGTGTTAAATTTTGGAATTTTTTGGGGTTCGTTTGGACATTTTTATACATTAACTAGGTTTTCTAAGCATTTTATGTGCATAATTCAAATTTGAACTACATGCACATGCTCCAGTGCATATAAATTGGTTGAAAAATCAAATCTTTTTCCTTGGGTGCATGCTTAGGTCCCATGCAAGAAATATGAATGAATTTCAAACACCAGGGCACTGTTGATTGCCGGCAAAATGTTGAGATACTTTGTTTTTAAATTCTAGCAAATCCAAAACTCATCTGAAATTCATGAAACTTGGCATGCTAGCATGGAATGGCACCCGCCATGCTGTGGTATTTTTCGTGTCCATTTTGAGAGAAGAAGCACTCGAATAACAGCCAACAAAGGCATTTTGAAACAAATAGCTGCCACTCTAACATCGCAAACATTTGTATAATTCAAATCGTGTGCATTATGTTAACCATTCACGTGATGCCACATGTCTTGGTTTTAATGGCTATAGGAGGTGCCGTGCGGACAGCTGCTTGACTAAACAGGAGGCGTGCGAATGCAGTCCGATGCGCAGGCTGACCGAGAGGCGTGCAAGCTATCCTCCAATGCATAGGCTCACCGGGAAGCATGTGAGTTGTATGCTGCGTAGGCTCACTGGGAAGCGATCCCTTTGACTTCCATGGTCGCCCGCCTTCCTCTCCATTAATGGTGCCCGAGCCGCTGCTTAATACGGGCGGCCTTTCTGTTTGCCTCCCATTCCCTTCCCTCCCGCAGACCTCCACCAATGCGATGGCGCAGAAGGATCATCTGCCACTAGTCTTCAAGTTTGGTGAAGTCGACTCGAGTCAGAGGAGATAGAAAATAAGGAGGAATGAGGCATCATGGACATGGCCTAGAATAAGGAGGAATGATAGGCAGCAACCACCGCTCCCGTCCCAGATCCCATCCCCACGTCCGTGCCAGCAACCATCCCCGTAGTATTGATGGGCTGGTCCCCGAGCACTATCGTAGAGCCGGAAGCCGCGGGCGTCAGCAAGGTCTCCGCGGACCCGCGCGAGCTCGTGTACATGCCAGCGCCAGCGATCGTACCCGTGCGCGCCCCTCTACCCACCGCGACACCGGTCCCGTGCATTTGGCTGCACCCGCCACGCCCGTTCCCGTGCACGCGTGCCCCTCAGCGGCATGGGACGCTGCCGTCGACCGCTGCCTGTCAGCGCTGCCAGCTACCGTCCTCCCACGCCTCACCCGTCGATCGCGCGATGACATGATGTTTGATTTACAAGTGAAGAACATTATGTGCTACCTTGAAGACTTCAGCAATGATAAGGACGGCGCGGCACGCCGCCTCCATCGTCGCCAGAAATAGTTTTTTTTTCTTGGGTTTAATACTGTATCTCATGTTGGGGAACGTAGCAATAATTCAAAATATTTCCTACGTGTCACCAAGATCAATATAGGAGATGCTAGCAATGAGATAGAGAGGGAGTTCATCTTCATACCCTTGAAGATTGCTAAGCGGAATCGTTACAAGAACACGGTTGTTGGAGTCGTACTCACGGCGATTCAAATCACGGAAGATCCGATCTAGAGTTGAACGGATGGCGCCTCTGTGTTCAACACACGTACAACCCGGGGATGTCTGCTCCTTCTTGATCAAGCAAGGGGAGAGGATAAGTTGAGGGAGAGCTCCGGCAACACGACGACATGGTGGTGGAGCTTGTGGTATTTCTGCAGGGCTTCGCCAAGCTCTACGGAGCAGGAGGAAGTGTTGGAGGAGGGAGGGGCTACGCCAGGGGAAGGGTCACGACTGCCCTCCCACCTCCTCACTATATATAGGGGGAAGGGAAGAGGGGGAGGCGCCCTAGGGTTTCCCCTAGGAGTGGCGACCAGGGCAGATTGGATCTCCCTAGGGAAACCCTCGGGAGACTTGCCCCCCAAGCCAAGCAGGTGGAGGCTTGCCTCCCAAATCAGGTGGAGGCGCCCCACCTCCCCAAGCAACATGGGAAATGGTGTGGGGGCGCACAGCCCCTTAGTGGGCTGGTTTTCCCCCTCCCCTTGGCCCATGAGGCCCTGCAACACTTGTCGGGGCCCCCGAAACACCTTGCGGTCATGCTGGCCATAGCCTGCTACTCCCGTTATCAATGACATCCAATGTCCATGGTCAGGAAACTATAACCATCTATTGATCAGCGAGCTAGTCAACTAGAGGCTCACTAGGGACATGTTGTGGTCTATGTATTCACACATGTATTACGGTTTCCAGTTGATACAATTATAGCATGAACAATAGACAATTATCATGAATAAGGAAATATAATAATAACCATTTTATTATTGCCTCTAGGGCATATTTCCAATAGTCTCCCACTTGCACTAGAGTCAATAATCTAGTTCACATCACTATGTGATTGTAATGAATCCAACACCATGGGGTTTGATCATATCTTGCTTGTGAGAGAGGTTATTAGTCAACGGGTCTGAACCCTTCAGATCGGTCTGTGCTTTACAAATCTCTACGTCATCTTGTAGATGCAGCTACCATGCGCTATTTGGAACTATTCCAAATAACTATTCTACTATATGAATCTGGTTTACTACTCAGAGTCATCTAGATTAGTGTCAAAGTTTGCATCGTCGTAACCCTTTACGATGGACTCTTTTACCACCTCCATAATCAAGAAAAATTCCTTAGTCCACTAAGAAAACTTTGATCGTTGTCTAGTGATCCATTCCTGGATCACTCTTGTACCCCTTGACTGACTCATGGCAAGGCACACTTCAGGTGCGGTACACAGCAGAACATACTGTAGAGCATAGGAGACAACCTTCATCCTTTCTTTCTCCTTTGCCGCCGTCAGGTCTTGAGTCTTACTCAAAACTCGCACCTTTTAACACAGCCAAGAACTCCTTCTTTGCCATCTATTTTGAACTCCTTCAAAATCTTGTCACGGTGCGTATTCATTTGAAAGTACTATCAAGCGATTTTGATCTATCCTTATAGATCTTGATGCTCAATGTTCAAGTAGCTAAATCTAGGTTTTCCATTGAAAAACACTTTTCAAATAACCCTATATGCTTTCCAGAAATTCTACATCATTTTCGATCAACAATATGTTAACAACATATACTCATTAGAAATTCTATAGTGCTCCCACTCACTTCTTTGGAAATACAAGTTTCTTATAAACTTTGTATAAACCCAAAATCTTTGATCCTCTCATCAAAGTGTATATTCCGACTACGAGATGCTTACTCCAGTCCTTAGAAGGATTGCTGGAGATTTGCATACTCGTTAGCATCTTTTAGGATTGAAAAAACCTTCTTGTTGTATCACATACAACCTTTCCTCAAGAAAATCGTCGAGGAAACAATGTTTTGATGTCCTATCTGCAAGATTTCATAAATAATGGAGTAACTGCTAATATAATTCCAACAGACTCTTAGCATCGCTACGAGTGAGAAAATCTCATCGTAGACAACTCCTTGAACTTGTCGGAAAACATCTTAGCGACAAGTCGAGCTTTCTTAATGGTGACACTTACCATCATTGTCCGTCTTACTTTTAAAATCCATCTGTACCCAACAGGCTTACGACCATTAAGTAGTTCTTCCAAAGTCAAAACTTTGTTTTCATACACGGATCCTCTCTCGGATTTTATGGCCTCGAGCCATTTGTCGGAATCCGGGCCCACCATCGCTTCTCCGTAGCTCGTAGGTTCATTGTTGTCTAGCAACATGACCTCCAAGACAGGATTACCGTACCACTCTGAAGCAGTACGCATCCTTGTCGACCTACAAGGTTTGGTAGTGACTTGATCCGAAGTTTCATGATCACTATCATCAGCTTCCACTTCAACTGGTGTAGGCACCACATGAACAACTTCACATGCCCTGCTACACAATGGTTGAAGTGATGGTTCAATAACCTCATCAATTCTCCACCTCCTCCCACTCAATTCTTTCAAGAGAAACTTTTCCTCGAGAAAGGACCCATTTCTAAAAACAATCACTCATGCTTCCAGATCTGAGATAGGAGGTATACCCAACTATTTTGGGTGTCCTATGAAGATGCATTTATCGTTTTGGGTTCGAGCTTATCAGGATGAAACTTTTTCACAAAAGCGTCACAGCCCAAACTTTCAAGAAACGACAGCTTAGGTTTTTCTAAACCATAGTTCATACGGTGTCATCTCAACGGAATTACGTGGTGCCCTATTTAAAGTGAATGCGGTTGTCTCTAATGCCTAACCCATAAATGATAGTGGTAATTCGATAAGAGACATCATGGTATGCACCATATCCAATAGGGTGTAGGTATGATATTCGGACACACCATCACACTATGGTGTACCAGGCGGTATTAGTTGTGAAACAATTTCCACAATGTCTTAATTTTGTACCAAACTCGTAACTCAGATATTCATCTCTATGATCATATCATAGACATTTTATCCTCTTGTCACGACGGTCTTCAACTTCACTCTGAAATTACTTGAACCTTTCAATAATTCAGACTTGTGTTTCATCAAGTACATATACTTAGCATCTACTCAAATCATCTGTGAAGTAAGAACATAACGATATCCACTGCGTGCCTCAGCACTCATTAGACTGCACGCATCAAAATGTATTACTTCCAACAAGTTGCTTTCTTGTTCCATCTTACTGAAAATGAGGCCTTTCAGTCATCTTGCCCATGTGGTATGATTTGCATGTCTCAAGTGATTCAAAAACAAGTGAGTCCAAACGATCCATCTGCATGGAGTTTCTTCATGAGTACATACCAATAGACATGGTTCGCATGTCTCAAATTTTTCAAAAAAATGAGTGAGTCCAAAGGTCCATCAATATGGAGCTTCTTCATGCGTTTTATACCAACATGACTCAAATGACAGTGCCACAAGTAGGTGGTACTATGTCATTACTATCTTATATCTTTTGGCATGAACATGTGTATCACTACGATCGAGATTCAATAAACCATTCATTTTACGTGCAAGACCATTGAAGGTATTTTTCAAATAAACAGAGTAACCATTATTCTCCTTAAATGAATAACCGTATTGCGATAAATATAATCCAATCATGTATATGCTCAATGCAAACACTCAATAACAATTATTTAGGTTTAACACCAATCCTGATGGTAGAGGGAGCGTGCGATGTTTGATAACATCAACCTTGGAAATACTTCCAACACATATTGTCACCTCGCCTTTAGTAGTTTCCGTTTATTCTGTAGCCTTTTATTTCGAGTTACTAACACTTAGCAACCGAACCGGTATCTATTACCCTGGTGCTACTGGGAGTACTAGTAAAGTACACATTAATATAACGTATATCCAATATACTTCTGTCGACCTTGGCAGCCTTCTCATCTATCAAGTATCTAGGGTAGTTCTACTTCAGTGACCGTTCCCCTCATTACAGAAGCACTTAGTCTCGGGTTTGGGTTCAACCTTGGGTTTCTTCACTAGAGCAGCAACTGATTTGCTGTTTCATGAAGTATCCCTTCTTTCCCTTGCCCTTCTTGAAACTAGTGGTTTCACTAACCATCAACAATTGATGCTCCTTCTTGATTTCTACTTTTGCGGTGTCAAACATCACGAATAGCTCAAGGATCATCATATCTATCCCTGATATGTTATAGTTCATCACGAAGATCTAGTAGCTTGGTGGAAGTGACTTTGGAGAAACATCACTATCTCATCTGGAAGATTAACTCCCACTCGATTCAAGTGATCGTAGTACTCAGACAATCTGAGCACATGCTCAACGATTGAGCTTTTCTCCCTAATTTTGTAGGCTAAGAAACTCGTCGGAGGTCTCATACCTCTTGACATGGGCACGAGCCTGAAATCCCAACTTCAGCCCTTTGAACATCTCATATGTTCCGCGACGTTTCAAAAATTGTCTTCAGCGCCTCAATTCTAAACCGTTTAACATTACTGAACTATCATGTAGTCATCAAAACGTGTATGTCAGATGTTCGCAACATCCACAGACGACGTTCGAAGTTCAGCACACCGAGCGGTGCATTAAGGACATAAGCCTTCTGCGCAGCAATGAGGACAATCCTCAGTTTACGGACCCAGTCTACATAATTGCTACTATAAACTTTCAACTAAATTTTCTCTAGCAACATATCTTAAACAGTAGAACCAAAACATGAGCTATGACATAATTTGCAAAGACCTTTTGACTATGTTCATGATAATTAAGTTCATATAATCAAATTATTTAATGAACTCCAACTTAGATATACATCCCTCTAGTCATCTAAGTGATACATGATCCGAGTCAACTAGGCCATGTCCAATCATCACGTGAGACGAACTAGTCATCATGGGTGAACATCTCCATGTTGATCGTATCTTCTATACGACTCATGTACGAACTTTCGGTCTCTCGTCTTCCGAGGCCATGTCTGTACATGCTAGGCTCGTCAAGTCAACCTAAGTGTTTTTCATGTGTAAATCTGGCTTACACCCGTTGTATGCGAACGTTAGAATCTATCACACCCGGTCATCACGTGGTGCTTCGAAACAATGAACTTTTGCAATGGTGCACAGTTAGGGGGAACACTTTCTTGAAATTTTAGTGAGGGATCATCTTATTTATGCTACCGTCATTCTAAGAAAATAAGATGTAAACATGACAAACATCACATGCAAATCATAAAGTGACATGATATGGCCAATATCATCTTGCGCCTTTGATCTTCATCTTTGAGGCGCGGCATGATCACCTTCGTCACCGGCATGACACCATGGTCTCCATCATCATGTCTTCATGAAGTTGTCTCGCCAACTATTACTTCTACTACTATGGCTAACGGTTAGCAATAAAGTAAAGTAATTACATGGCGTTCTCAATGACACGTAGGTCATAGAATAAATTAAGACAACTCCTATGGCTCTTCTCGGTTGTCATACTCATCGACATGCAAGTCGTGATTCCTATTACAAGAACATGATCAATCTCATACATCACATATATCATTTCATCACATCCTTTTGGCCATATCACATCACATAGCATACCCTGCAAAAACAAGTTAGACGTCCTCTAATTGTTGTTGCATGTTTTACGTGGTTGCTATTGGTTTCTATCAAGAATGTTCCTTACCTATGCAAAAGCCACAACGGTGATATGCCAATTGCCATTTACCCTTCATAAGGACCCTTTTCATCGAATCTGATCCGACTAAGGTGGGAGAGACAGACACCCGGTAGCCACCTTATGCATCAAGTGCATGTCAGTCGATGGAACCTGTCTCACGTAAGCGTACGTGTAAGGTCGGTCCGGGCCGCCTCATCCCACAATGCCGCCGAACCAAGATAGGACTAGTAACGGTAAGCAAATTGTACAAACCAACGCCCACAACTACTTGTGTTCTACTCGTGCATAGAATCTACGCATAGACCTAGCTCATGATGCCACTGTTGGGGAATGTAACCATAATTCAAAATATTTCCTACGTGTCACCAAGATCAATCTAGGAGATGCTAGCAATGAGAGAGAGAGGGAGTGCATCTTCATACCCTTGAAGATGGCTAAGCGGAAGCGATACAAGAACGCAGTTGATGGAGTCGTACTCGCGGCGATTCAAATCACGAAAGATCCGATCTAGCGCCGAACGGACGGGGCCTCCGTGTTCAACACACGTACAGCCTGGGGACGTCTCCTCCTTCTTGATCCAGCAAGGGGAGAGGAGAAGTTGAGGGAGAGCTCCGGTAGCATGAAGGCATGGTGGTGGAGCTTGTGGTATTTCTGTAGGGCTTCGCCAAGCTCTACAGAGGAGGAGGAAGTGTTGGAGGAGGGAGGGGCTGCGCCAGGGGAAGGGTCACGGCTGCCCTCCCACGTCCTCACTATATATAGGGGGAAGGGAAGAGGGGGAGGCGCCCTAGGGTTTCCCCTAGGGACGGCGGCCAGGGTAGATTGGATCTCCCTAGGGAAACCCTAGGGAGACTTCCCCCCAAGCCAAGCAGGTGGAGTCTTGCCTCCCAAGTCAGGTGGAGGCACCCGACCTCCCCAAGCAACATGGGAAAGGGTGTGGGGGCGCACAACCCCTTAGTGGGCTGGTTTGCCCTCCCCTTGGCCCATGAGGCCCTGCAACACTTGTCGGGGCCCCCGAATCATCTTTCGGTCATGCTGGCCATAACCTGGTAGCCCTGGAACACTTCTTGACTCCAATACCCTTCGTCCAATATACTAATCTTCACCTCCGGACCATTCCAGAGTTCCTCGTCACGTCCTCGATCTCATTCGGGACTCCGAACAACCTTCGGTAACCACATACTATTCCCATTACAACTCTAGCGTCACTGAACCTTAAGTGTGTAGACCCTACGGGTTCGGGAACCATGCAGACATGACCGAGATACCTCTCCGGCCAATAACCAATAGCGGGATCTGGATACCCATATTGGCTCCCACATGTTCCATGATGATCTCATCGGATGAACCACGATGTCGGGGATTCAATCAATCCCGTATACAATTCCCTTTGTCAATCGGTATGTTACTTGCCCGAGATTCGATCGTCGGTATCCCAATACCTTGTTCAATCTCGTTATCGGCAAGTTTCTTTACTCGTTCCGTAATGCATGATCCCATGACTAACTCCTTAGTCACATTGAGCTCATTATGATGATGCATTACCGAGTGGGCCCAGAGATATCTCTCCGTCATACGGAGTGACAAATCCTGTCTCGATTCGTGCCAACCCAACAGACACTTTCGGAGATACCTGTAGTGCACCATTATAGCCACCCAGTTACGTTGTGACGTTTGGTACATCCAAAGCATTCCTACGGTATCCGGGAGTTGTACAATCTCATGGTCCAAGGAAATGATACTTGACATTAGAAAAGCTCTTAGCAAACAAACTACACGATCTTGTGCTATGCTTAGGATTGGGTCTTGTCCACCACATCATTCTCCTAATGATGTGATCCCGTTATCAATGACATCCAATGTCCATGGTCAGGAAACCATAACCATCTATTGATCAATGAACTAGTTAACTAGAGGCTCACTAGGGACATGTTGTGGTCTATGTATTCACACATGTATTATGGTTTCTAGTTAATACAATTATAGCATGAACAATAGACAATTATCATGAACAAGGAAATATAATAACCATTTTATTATTGCCTCTAGGGCATATTTCCAACATCTCGATCATATGAATATAAATTTGCAGTGTGACTAAATGAAATATATGGTTTGAGCGAACTTGCGTTTCTCTCTCTTAATGTACAAACTTATCAAATGATTTTCTTTTGGAAAAACGTCAATGATTTTAAATATAAAACACTCATCGCAGACGTTTTAGTTAGAACGCCTGTATGCAAACTGACAGCTTCCCCAGGAAGCCAAGGGAAAATGGGTTGAGCAGGATTTGTGCAGCTCTTGATCGCAAACGGTTTAGATAGAACACCCGCATGCAAAGTAAGAGCAAGATCTGTGCATCTCTTCAACACAAACGATTATTTTGGATGACCCGTGTGCAACCACTTACAAACAATTTGGTAAGATTTGCATCTATTATATTGGGTATTTGCCATTTGTCAAACTAGAAAGATTGACATTTGTTGATCTAGTAACATTGCCATTTGTCAACCTTGCAAGACTCCGATTTGTCAAAATATGCAGCTAAAAATCACTAGCAGTATCTAATTTTTGCAACTAAAATTCAGTAATTAAGCTTAGATTTCATTCATAGATTAAGCAGTCGTGCTTAATTTATACAAACATTTAACCTCGACAGCTGAATGATATGTCTTGAACGTATCTATAATTTTTGACTATTCCATGTTGTTATATTATCATTCTTGGATGTTTCACAATCATTTTATAGTCATTTTATATCATTTTTTGGGACTAACCTATTGACATAGTGCCCAGTGCCAGTTGCTGCATGTTTTTTACATCGCGGGAAATCAATATCAAACAGAGTCCAAACGCAGTGAAAGTTCTTGAGGATTTTTTGGGCCAGAAGACATCCAGTGGGCCAGGAAAGCACCTGGGGTGTTCCCCGAGGGGGAAGCACCCACCAGGGCGCGCCTAGGGGGCCAGGCGCGCCCAGGTGGGTTGTGCCCACCTTGGGTGCCCCCTAAACTGCCTCTTTGCTCTATAAATACCCCAATATTCGAGAAACCCTAGAGGAGTCAACGAAAATCAATTCCAGCCCTCGCAGAGTCCAGAACCACCAGATCCAATCTAGACAACATCACGGAGGGGTTCACCACTTCCATTGGTGCCTCTCTGATGATGCGTGAGTAGTTCTTTGTAGACTGATACGTCTCCAATGTATCTATAATTTTTGATTGTTCCATGCTATTATATTATCTATCTTGGATATTTTATATGCATTTATATGATTTTTGGGACTAACCTATTAACCTAGAGCCTAGTGCTAGTTTCTATTTTTTTTCCTTGTTTTTGAGTTCTACAGAAAAGGAAAACCAAACAGAGTCCAATTGACCTGCCAATTTTTGTGGATTTTTTATGGACCAGAAGAAGCCCCTGAAGCAAAAGAGTTGGGCCAGAAGAGTCTCGAGTCATCCACGAGGGTGGGGTGCGCCCTACCCCTGGTAGTGTGCCCCTATCTTGTGGCTGACTCGGAGACGCTCCTGACATGAAACCAACGCCAAAAATTCCTATAAATACAGAAACTCCCAAAAAGAAACCTGGATGAGGAGTTACGCCGTCGCAAGCCTCTGTAGCCACGAAAACCCAATCGGGACCCTGTTCTGGCACCCTACCGGAGGGGGGATCCGTCACCGGTGGCCATCATGATCATCCCGACGCTCTCCATGTCGAGGAGGGAGTAGTTCACCCTCGGGGCCGAGGGTATGTACTAGTAGCTATGTGTTTGATCTCTCTCTCTCTCTCTCTCGTGTTCTTGATTTCGCACGATCTTGATATATCGCGAGCTTTGCTACTATAGTTGGATCTTATGATGTTTCTCCCCCTCTACTTTCTTGTAATGGATCGACTTTTGCCTTTGAAATTATCTTATCGGATTGAGTCTTTATGGATTTGAGAACATGTGATGTATGTCTTGCATGTCCTTATCTATGGTGACAATGGGATATTCACGTGATCCATTTGATGTATGTTTTGGTGATCAACTTGCGGGTTCAGTGACATTGTGAACTTATGCATAGGGGTTGGCACACGTTTTCGTCTTGAATCTCCGGTAGAAAATTTGGGGCACTCTTTGAAGTTCTTTGTGTTGGTTTGAATAGATGAGTATGAGATTGTGTGATGCATATTGTATAATCATACCCGCGGATACTTGAGGTGACATTGGAGTATCTATGTGACGTTAGGGTTTTGATTGATGTGTGTCTTAAGGTGTTATTTTACTATGAACTCTAGGGCTGTTTGTGGCACTTATAGGAATAGCCCAATGGATTGATCGGAAAGAATAAATTTGAGGTGGTTTCATACCCTACAATAATCTCTTCGTTTATTCTCCGCTATTAGTGACTTTGGAGTGACTCTTTGTTGCATGTTGAGGGATTGTTATATGATCTAATTATGTTATCATTGTTGAGAGAACTTGCACTAGTGAAAGTATGAACCCTAGGCCTTGTTTCCTAGCATTGCAATACCGTTTCCGCTCACTTTTGTTACTTGCTACCTTGCTGTTTTTATATTTTCAGATTATAAAAACCTATATCTACCATCCATATTGCACTTGTATCACCATCTCTTCGCCGAACTAGTGCACCTATACAATTTACCATTGTATTGGGTGTGTTGGGGACACAAGAGACTCTTTGTTATTTCGTTGCAGGGTTGTTTGAGAGAGACCATCTTCATCCTACGCCTCCCACAGATTGATAAACATTAGATAATCCACTTGAGGGAAATTTTCTACTGTCCTACAAACCTCTACACTTGGAGGCCCAACAACATCTACAAGAAGAAGGTTGTGTAGTAGACATCAAGCTCTTTTCTGGCGTCGTTACCGGGAAGGTCAGTGCTTGAAGGTATATCTTTAGATCTTGAAATCAAATATTTTAGTTTCTTGTTTTATCACTAGTTTAGTTTATAAAAGAAAACTACAAAAAAATGGAATTGAGGGTGCCTCATATGGTTCATCTTTTTAATGTCTTTGTGAAAATGATGGAAAGGAAAATTGTGCTCAAGTGTTAGAAGAAGAATGCATTAAAATGTTTGGCACTAAATATTTGAATGATGAGCATGATTGCAATGTTGTTAGTATGGATTCTTTGAATATCCATGATGCTAATGATATGCAAAGCTACAAGCTTGGGGATGTTATGTTTCATGATGATGATATTTTTAGTCCCCCAAGTTTTGATGAGCAAATTTATTATGATGATAGCATGCCTCCTATCTATGATGATTATATTGATGAAAGTGGGTTTGGAAGAGTGTCAACTTTAGGAAGTAATGATCCCACTATTTTGGAGGATGTTGAATCTTTTCATAATTTTGAAAAAAGTGGATTTGGAGAGGTCATGACTTTATTTAGTGATGAATCCACTATTTCAGAAGAGGTTCCAATTGATTATGAGAACAAAGTTGCTATCTATGATGATTATTGTGATGACATGTATGCTATAAAGAATAATAATAACCATGAAACTTGTCATCTTCATTTTAATTTTCAATTGAATTGTGCCTCACATGACAGTTATTTTGTTGAGTTTGCTGCCACTATTATTCATGATAATAAATTTGCTTATGTGGAGAGTAGTAAAATTTCTATGCTTGTAGATCATGAAAATAATGCTTTATGTAATAATTATATTGTTGAATTCATTCATTATGCTACTGAAAATTATTATGAGGAAGGAATATATGCTTGTAGGAGTTGCAATAATATCAAGTTTCCTCTCTATGTGTTGAAAATCTTGAAGTTATGCTTGTTTTGCCTTCCTATGCTAGTTGATTCTTGTTCCCATAATTTGTTTGCTCAAAAAATCCCTAGGAATAGGAAGTGTGTTAGACTTAAATATTCTAGTCATATTCTTCATAATGCTCCCATTATGTCTCAATCCTTATCTTTTATGTGAGCATCATTGAAATCATCATGCCTAGCTAGAAAGGCATTAAAGAAAAACACTTGTTGGGAGACAACCCAATATTTACCCCTGCTCTTTTTGTGTGTCCACATGATTAAGCTACTATATTAATCATGTTTTATAGCTTTTGTTTTAATAAAGTGCCAAGTAAAGCCTTTAGGATAGCTTGTGGTGATAGTTGTGTTGATCCTGCTGAAAATCAGAAACTTTTGCGCTAAGTAAATAATTTCCAGAATCTTATTGAAACATGATTTTGACCTGATTATTTTTGCTATGGATTGGTGCACAAGTTTATCAGGTGTAACTAATTGTTTCAGAATTTTTGGAGTTACAGAAGTATTCAAGAGTTACAGATTACTTTAGACTATTCTGTTTTTGACAGATTCTGTTTTCTATGGGTTGTTTGCTTATTTTGATGAATCTATGAGTAATATCGGAGGGTATGAACCATGGAGAAGTTGGAATACAGTATATATAACACCAATATGAATTTAGAATGAGTTCACAATGGTACCAAAATTGGTGATTTATTTTCTTATACTAACGGAGCTCATGAGATTTTCTGTCGAGTTTTGTGTTGTGAAGTTTTCAAGTTTTGGGTAAGGATTTGATGGACTATGGAATAAGGAGTGGCAAGAGCCTAAGATTGGGTATGATCAAGGTACCCCAAGGTAATATTCAAGGACAACCAAGAGCCTAAGCTTGGGTATGCCCCGGATGGCATCCCCTCTTTCGTCTTCGTTCATCGATAACTTTACTTGGAGCTATATTTTTATTCACCACATGATATGTGTTTTGCTTGGAGCGTCATTTTATTTTATTTTTTGCTTGATGTTTGAATAATATCCCAAGATATTAAATTCTTAAATGTTAGAGAGTCTTCACATAGTTGCATAATTATTCGACTACTCATTGATCTTCACTTATATCTTTGGGAGTAGTTTGTCATTTGCTCTAGTGCTTCACTTATATCTTTTTAGAGCATGGTGGTGGTTTTATTTTAAAGAAACTGATGAACTCTCATGATTCACTTATATTATTTTGAGAGTCTTTTAGAACAGCACGGTAATTTGCTTTGGTTATAAAATTAGTCCTAATATAATAGGCATCCAAGAGGGATATAATAAAAACTTTCATATAAAGTGCATTGAACACTATGAGAAGTTTGATTCCTTATTATTGTTTTGAGATATGAGGATGGTGATATTAGAGTCATGCTAGTGGAGTAATTGTGAATTTGATAAATACTTGTGTTGAGGTTTGTGAGTCCCACAACATGCACGTATGGTGAACCGTTATGTGATGACGTTGGAGCATGATTTATTTATTGATTGTTTTCCTTATGAGTGGAGGTCGGGATCGTGCGATGGTTAACTCCTACCAACCCTCCCCCTAGGAGCATGCGTGTAGTACTTTGTTTCGATGATTAATAGATTTTTGCAATAAGTATGTGAGTTCTTTATGACTAATGTTGAATCCATGGATTGTACGCACTCTCACCCTTCCACCATTGCTAGCCTCTCTTGTGCCGTGCAACTTTCACCGGTACCATACAACCACCATTATCTTCCTCAAAACAGCCACCATACCTACCTATTATGGCATTTCCATAGACATTCTGAGATATATTGCAATGCAACTTTCCACCTTTCCATTTATTATGACACGCTTCATCATTGTCATATTTCTTTGCATGATTATGTAGTTGACATCGTATTTGTGGTAAAGCCACCGTTCATAATTCTTTGATACATGTCACTCTTGAATCATTGCACATCCCGGTACACCGCCGTAGGCATTCACATAGAGTAATATTTTGTTCTAAGTATTGAGTTGTAATTCTTGAGTTGTAAGTAAATAAAAGTGTGATGATCTTCATTATTAGAGCATTGTCCCATGTGAGGAAAGGATGATGGAGACTATGATCCCCCCACAAGTCAGGATGAGACTCGGGACGAAAATAAAAAAGAGGCAAAAAAGAAAAGAAAAAGAGAAGGACCAAAAAAATGAGAGAAAAAGAGAGAAGGGGCAATGTTACTATCCTTTTACCACACTTGTGCTGCAAAGTAGCACCATGATCTTCATAATAGAGAGTCTCCTATTTTGTCACTTTCATATACTAGTGGGAATTTTTCATTATAGAACTTGGATTGTATATTCCAATGATGGGCTTCCTCAAAATGCCCTAGGTCTTCGTGAGCAAGCGAGTTGGATGCACACCCACTTAGTTTCTTTTTGAGCTTTCATACACGTATAGCTCTAGTGCATCCGTTGCATGGAAATCCCTACTCACTCACATTGATATCTATTGATGAGCATCTCCATAGCTCGTTAATACGCCTAGTTGATGTGAGACTATCTTCTCCTTTTTTCCTTCTCCACAACCACCATTCTATTCCACCTATAGTGCTATGTCCATGGCTCACGCTCATGTATTGCGTGAAAGTTGAAAAAGTTTAAGAATACTGAAGTATGAAACAATTGCTTGGCTAAAACCGGGGTTGTGCATGATTTAAATATTTCATGTGATGAAGATAGAGCATAGCCAGACTATATGATTTTGTAGGGATAGCTTTCTTTGGCCATGTTATTTTGAGAAGACATGATTGCTTTGTTAGTATGCTTAAAGTATTATTGTTTTCATGTCAATATTAAAATTTTGTTTTGAATCTTATGGATCTGAATATTCTTGCCACAATAGAGAAGATTACATTGATAAATATGTTAGGTAGTATACCACATCAAAAATTCTATTTTTATCATTTACCTACTCGAGGATGAGCAGGAATTAAGATTGAGGATGCTTGATACGTCTCCAACGTATCTATAGCCCAGTGCCAGTTTTTGTTTTTTTCCTTGTTTTTGAGTTTTACAGAAAAGGAATACCAAACGGAGTCCAATTGGCCTGCCAATTTATGTGGATTTTTTATGGACCAGAAGAAGCCCTCGGAGCAAAAGAGTTGGGCCAGAAGAGTCCCGAGTCATCCACGAGGGTGGGGGTGCGCCCTACCCCCTGGTAGCGTGCCCCTACCTCGTGGCTGACTCGGAGACCCCCCCCACCCTGACGTGAAACCAATGCCAAAAATTCCTATAAATACAGAAACCCCCAAAAAGAAACCTAGATCGGGAGTTCTGCCGCCGCAAGCCTCTATAGCCACGAAAAACCAATCGGGACCCTATTCCGGCACCCTGCCGGAGGGGGGATCCATCACCAGTGGCCATCTTCATCATCCCGGCGCTCTCCATGATGAGGAGGGAGTAGTTCACCCTCGGGGTTGATGGTATGTACTAGTAGCTATGTGTTTGATCTCTCTCTCTCTCTCTCTCGTGTTCTTGATTTGGCACGATCTTGATGTACCGCGAGCTTTGCTACTATAGCTGGATCTTATGATGTTTCTCACCCTCTACTTTCTTGTAATTGATTGAGTTTTCCCTTTGAAGTTATCTTATCGAATTGAGTCTTTAAGGATTTGAGAACACTTGATGTATATCTTGCATGTGCTTGTCTGTGGTGACAATGGGATATTCACGTGATCCACTTGATGTATGTTTTGGTGATGAACTTGCGGGTTCGGTGACCTTGTGAACTTATGCATAGGGGTTGGCACACGTTTTCGTCTTGACTCCCCGGTAGAAACTTTAGGGCGCTCTTTGAAGTTCTTTGTGTTGGTTTGAATAGATGAATCTGAGATTGTGTGATGCATATCGTATAATTATATCCGCGGATACTTGAGGTGACATTGGAGTATCTAGGTGACATTAGGGTTTTGGTTGATGTGTGTCTTAAGGTGTTATTTTACTACAAACTCTAGGGCTGTTTGTGACACTTATAGGAATAGCCCAATGGATTGATCAGAAAGAATAACTTTGAGGTGGTTTCGTACCCTACAATAATATCTTCGTTTGTTCTCCACTATTAGTGACTTTGGTGTGACTCTTTGTTGCAAGTTGAGGGATTGTTATATGATCTAATTATGTTATCATTGTTGAGAGAACTTGCACTAGTGAAAGTATGAACCATAGGCCTTGTTTCCTAGCATGGCAATACCGTCTCCGCTCACTTTTGTTACTTGCTACCTTGCTGTTTTTATATTTTCAGATTATAAAAACCTATATCTACTATCCGTATTGCACTTGTATCACCATATCTTCGCCAAACTAGTGCACCTATACAATTTACCATTATATTGGGTGTGTTGGGGACACAAGAGACTCTCTGTTAGTTGGTTAGAGCGTTGTTTGAGAGAGACCATCTTCATCCTATGCCTCCCACGGATTGATAAACCTTAGGTCATCCACTTGAGGGAAATTTGCTACTGTCCTACAAACCTCTGCACTTGGAGGCCCAACAACATCTACAAGAAGAAGGTTGTGTAGTAGACATCATAGACCTATGGGTCCATAGTTAGTAGCTAGATGGCTTCCTCCCGCTCTCTTGATTATCAATACAATGGTCTCTTGGAGATCCATATGATGTAAGCCTTTTTGCGGAGTGTTTGTTGGGATCCGATGAACTTTGAGTTTATAATCAGATCTATATTTTTATCCATGAAAGTTATTTGAGTCTTCTTTGATCTCTTGTATGCATGATTGCTTATATTCTCGTATTTATTCTCCGATATTTAGGTTTTGTTTGACCAACTTGATCTATTTATCTTACAATGGGAAGAGGTGCTTTGTGATGGGTTCAATCTTACGGTGCTTGATCCTAGTGACAGAAGGGGAAACGACACGTATGTATCGTTGCTATTAAGGATAACAAGATGGGGTATATTTCTACATAAATAGATCTTGTCTACATCATGTCATCGTTCTTATTGCATTACTCCGTTTTCCATGAACTTAATACACTAGATGCATGTTGGATAGCGCTCGATGTGTGGAGCAATAGTAGTAGATGCAGGCAGGAGTCGTTCTACTAATCTTGGACGTGATGCCTATATAATGATCATTGCCTGGATATCGTCATAATTATTTGAAGTTCTATCAATTGCCCAACAGTAACTGTTTTCCCACTGTTTGCCATTTTTCTCGAGAGAAGCCACTAGTGAAACCTACGGCCCCCGGGTGTCTTTTCATCATATTTGCCTTTGCGATCTATTTTCCTTTGCATTTATTTTCAGATCTATTAAACCAAAAATACAAAAATACCTTTCTGCAATTTATTTGTTCCACGATCTATTTATCCTATCTACCACTTTTACCTCACGTTATTTGCCTATCTTGATGTCGGGGGTTGGGTGTGACATATGCCAAAGGATGGCTTATCATGGTGGGAGCGAGTAGAACGTCGCCGATGCCCGGAAGCGGGATGAGGCGAAGACATGCACGCCGGCGGATCTTACCCAGCTTCAGGGCTCTCCGAGGAGATAACACCCCTACTGCTGCTCTGCGGGGTCTCCGCATGATCACTATGGCAAAGTGAATACAAGGTTGCTCCTAGAGCTGTTTTCTGGAGGTAGGAGAGGGCAAGGCTAGCTCCCTCCTTCCTATATGATCAGGTCTAATACTAAAGAAGCTACCCCCCTTGCATGGGTGCCCCGGGGGGCTTATATAGGCCTGCCCCCCAGGGATACAATGGTAATCCGGTTGTGCGCGGGTCCCAGCCATCTGTCTCTCAAGCCGCCGTCTTCTACGCCGACTGCTGGCGCCCGCCGACTGGTGGGCCCCACCGACAGGCCTGATACTGTAGCTGTGCTTCTAATGACGCGGGCTCGGTCATGGGGTCGTGGCAACAGTGCCGCCGTCTGGCGGACGATCACTGTCGCCATTCCCCGTCTTGTCTGGTTAATGGCGTATGGGGCCCGTGGGAGGGGCCGACCGACTCCAGGGGGCCGACTACCACGGGACCGTCTTTGTGGCGCTCTCGCCGTCTTCTGTTCCCTCGCTGGCGCGCGGATCCCGCCGTCCCTGGGCCATACAGGCAAGCCGTCGTGGGCACAGTGTGCCGCCCTCGGGGGCTGAGGTCAGGGCGGGCATGGCAACACTGCCGCGCCACGATGGAGATCTCCTGCGGTACGGCGCACTCTAGCCATGCCAGCCCTTCGTAAGCGAGGCAGGGGGTGGCTCGAGTCATGGGCCGACTCCCATAGTCGTCTTATCTCGAAGTCGCCAGCAAAGAGCCGGCTCATCTCGAAGTTGTCAGCCAAGAGTCGGCTTATCTCGAAGCCGTCAGCCAAGAGTCGGCTTAACTCGAAGTCGTCCCTAGGACTCGGCCGTGAGGGACAGTTGATGTCGACTCCCAGGAGGCGGCTCTTCATCGTGGGGTCTTGAGGGGCGCAGTCTGCCCTGATGTTTTGAAAGGTTCTGGGGCTCGGGTTAGCCTACCCGTGGCCCATTACTCCAACAGTAGTCCCCGAAGCTGGTGAGGCGCCGTGGGGGACATGTCGGGGAGCCTCAACAGTTTCATCTCTCTGGGGGTGGAATCTCGGCTTCGCTCGCCGTCTTCCTCCAGGCCGACTAGCTAGAGTCGGACTTGCAGAAAGCCGTCTTGCCTCTTAGAGAGTTTGAACGTCGCGGCAGGGTCCTGGCAACGTGCCTGATAAGCTTCCGGGCAGCCGCCCGTTGCGGGTCCGTCGCGTGGCGCCAAGTGGCGGGGTCAGTCTGCCCACCCACGCGCGCGACGGGATAGGACCTCAGGCGGGGCCCGCCACTATCGTGCCTTGGCACACGAGCGGATTTGTTGCGGCCGTGCGGACGGTTGGGTTCCCCACGCCGTAACTGCACGTAGTTACTGCGTGTGGTAAATCGTGGGGGGCGTGGGGGCTGGGGCGCAGTTAATCCCATGCCCGCCCGATCGGCTTCTCAGCCCATGAGCCTATAAGTAGGTGGGAGGAAGGGAGCGGCGAAGCACGCGCGCCCATCTCTCCTACTCCCCTTGCTTTCTTCTCGCTTCTTCTTCCTCTTGCTGCCGCCGCACCGAGCCACGCCACGCTTGCGATGATGAGTTCTTCCTCCGCCGCCGCACCTCCCGCCGTGTGCTCCGGCGTATGGGACGGCTCCGAGGTGGACGACGACCACATCGAGTTTCTCCGCAAGACGAGCCGCCTCCCGGCGTGGGCCTAGTGCGAGCCCGTGCCGCGCTGGAGAGGGAAATAGTGCCGACGCCGGAGAAGGGCGAGAGGGTCGTGTTCCGCTCGCACCTTATGCGCGGCTTGGGGCTGCCGGTGAGCGGCTTCTTCCGCTCCTTCTTGGAGTTCCACAGGCTCCAGCCGCACCACCTCACCCCGAACACGGTGGTGCTGCTGGCTGCCTTCGCCACCCTATGCGAAGGCTTCCTCGGCGTTCTCCCCACCATCGAGCTGTGGGGGGAATTCTTCCAGTCCAAGGTCGGCACACACGTCGCCAGTGTGCCGGCCCAGTGTGGCGCCTTCATCGCGATGCGGAGATCGACGGCTTCCCACCATTCCGCTGATCAAGTCGGTGAAAATGTGGCAGTGGTCGTACTTCTACGTGAAGAACGTCGCCCTAGACGGCGACTGGGTCAATCTGCCGCCTTACGAGGCCGGCGCTCCGGCTGGGAGGCTCCCCAGCTGGTCCCACCGAGTCAAGACCCTGACTCCCGCTGGAACCGCCGCCATCGCGTGACTCCGAGTGCTGACGCAGTCGGAGGGTCTGACTGGAGCCGACCTGCTGGCTGCCTTCATGGCGCGCCGTGTCCTCCCGCTCCAAGGCCGACCTCATCTGATCTGTCAGATGAGCGGCCACCGAGACCCGAGTCGGATGTGCTCCAAGGATATGCCCCACGCGGAGGTGGCGGACACGGTGAACTACATTGCGAACTGCATTCCCACGGCGGATTGGCAGTTCGGCAAGGAGCCGTACTCGCGCGCCAACCCCCCGCCTGCTGTAAGTCGTCTTTCTTTTTCTTCTGTCTTCTTTTACAGCCGAATCCGACTTCTAATCTTTTTGGTTTTTCTTGAGTCAGAACCCCCTCATCCAGCCCTCAGCCGGCACCATGGGCCCGGCCCGTCAGTTCGTCTCCGATCGGGCGGAGAGCTACGTCGATGACCCTGACTTGGGGGCGGCGGCGATGGAGGCCGACGCCGAAGGAGGCGGAGGAGGAGGAGGCTTCAGGCCGTCGGCCACCTTTGCCGACTGGCCTGATGTCGATGCCGAGGGGGAAGTCGTCCCGCGCCGCCAACCAAGGGTTGGCCATCCGGGCGCGGGTTCCTCCGCCGGCTTGGATGGTCAAGGCGGCGCGAAGAGGCGCCGGGCCGGGCCGAGCTTGCTTGGCGGCCGGTCGAAGAAGTTCAAGGGGGCGGCCGCCGCGACCAAGCGGGAAGAGGCGATCGTGAAGGCCAACCGCTTCCGTAAGGAAGTGAAGAAGCCGCCACTAGTCTCCGCGTAAGTGCCTCCGCCTTTGTCTTGTCCTTTACTAGTGAATTTTGCCCAAATCATTTACATGCCTTCCTCGCTTCAGGGCTCCCCTTACTTTTGAGAGGGTCGCCGCCGCCTCCGTCATGGGGTCGGCAGAGACGTCCGCCACTACTCGGCGGATTGACCCCGCCGCCGACCTCCAGGAGGCGACGGAGCGGAACGCGTGGGAGAAGCGCGATGAGGACGAGGCCGCCCGTCTAGAGAAGGCGGAGGCCGAGAAGGCGGCGGCCTCCGCCCAGAGGAAGCTGGACGAGGCCGAAGCCGCCGATGCGGCAAGGCGGCAAGCAGAGGAGGCCGCGCGCCGCCAATCGGTGCTGCTTGTCGTTCCGCTGAACTCTGCGCCGCCGCCCCCGGAGTTCACGGGGCAGACTGGGGAAGCCGGTGGCGAGCACCCTATCATGGAGAAGGAAAGCGGCGAGGCCTCCATGTCGGACACGGCCGCGCAGCCTCCGCCGTCGTCTACGAGCGCGCGAGGTGAACAGCTGGCGGGCCCATCGGTGCCGCCAACTGCGGACAAGTCCGAGGCGAGGCTGCTCCTTCAAGTCGCTTTGCCAGCGCACCGCCGCCTCGAGAAGGCGACTTTGGCGCCACGCCCGTTGGAGACCGGCGCTGCCAGCTCGGCCATCCCAGACGCTGAGGCGACGAGTGCCACGCCCGTTGGGTGGGTGCGAGGAGGCGACACGGGCCCGCTGAACCAGGCACTTCTGGATGTTCAGGCGAAGCTGCAAGCCGAGGGCGATGCCATCCAGGCCTGCACCAAGGTGCATCTGGCGTCGCGAGTAGCCGTCCGGGTATGCTTTCCTTTTTGACTTTGTTTTTCCTTGTTCTTCTTTGTGGGGGCGCGCCAGCGCACCCACTGGGTGTAGTCCCCGAGTTTCGTGCCGGCTACTGAGCAGGCGGCCCGGAACTCCTTCTGGCGAGTTTCCTTGTCTAAAATTCTTATTTCAGGAGTATCACAACCTCCGCGCCACTGCCTTCAACCGCAATGTCGAGGAGCTAGGCAGGCGGACTACCGACTTGTCGGAGAGCCGGAGTGAGTCCTCCTTCTTCTTCGCGGGGGCGCGCTGGCGCACCCGCGGGCTGTAGTCCCCGAGATTCGGGCCGACTGCTGAGCAGTCGGGCCGGATCTTCCCGGCGACCTTCTTTGCTGACGACTTATCATCTTTTTCCTTTGTTCTTCAGGGGCCAACGCCACTCTTCAGCAGCAGCTGGGCGAAGCCAACACCGCCTTGCGTGCCAAGGGGGAGGAGTGCAGCAAACTCGCTGCGGAGCGCGACCTGCTAGCCGCGCAGCTGGCGGAGCAGAGGGAGCTGCTCAAGAAGACGCAGGAGGAGGCAGAGAATGAAGGAAATATGCCCTAGAGGCAATAATAAAGTTATTATTTATTTCCTCATATCATGATAAATGTTTATTATTCATGCTAGAATTGTATTAACCGGAAACATGATACATGTGTGAATACATAGACAAACATATAGTCACTAGTATGCCTCTACTTGACTAGCTCATTAATCAAAGATGGTTATGTTTCCTAACCATAGACATGTGTTGTCATTTGATTAATGGGATCACATCATTAGGAGAATGATGTGATTGACATGACCCATTCCGTTAGCCTAGCACTTGATCGTTTACTATATTGCTATTGCTTTCTTCATGACTTATACATGTTCCTGTAACTATGAGATTATGCAACTCTCGTTTACCGGAGGAACACTTTGGGTGCTACCAAACGTCACAACGTAACTGGGTGATTATAAAGGAGTACTACAGGTGTCTCCAAAGGTACATGTTGGGTTGGCGTATTTCGAGATTAGGTTTTGTCACTCTGATTGTCGGAGAGGTATCTCTGGGCCCTCTCGGTAATGCACATCACTATAAGCCTTGCAAGCAATGTAGCTAATAAGTTAGTTACGGAATGATGCATTGCGTAAACGAGTAAAGTGACTTGCCGGTAACGAGATTGAACTAGGTATTGAGATACCGACGATCGAATCTCGGGCAAGTAACATACCGATGACAAAGGGAACAATGTATGTTGTTATGCGGTTTGACCGATAATGATGTTCGTAGAATATGTGGGAGCAAATATGAGCAGCCAGGTTCCGCTATTAGTTATTGGCCGGAGACGTGTCTCGGTCATGTCTACATTGTTCTCGAACCCGTAGGGTCCGCACGCTTAAGGTTTCGATGACAGTTATATTATGAGTTTATGAGTTTTGATGTACCGAAGGAGTTCGGAGTCCCGGATGAGATCGGGGACATAACGAGGAGTCTCGAAATGGTCGAGATGTAAAGATCGATATATTGGATGACTATATTCGGATTTCGGAAAGGTTCCGAGTAATTCGGGTATTTTTCGGAGTACCGGAGAGTTACGGGAATTCGCCGGGGAGTATATGGGCCTTATTGGGCCATGCGAAAATAGAGGAGAGAGGCCAAAAGGAAGGAGGCCTGCGCCCCCCTCTGGTCCGAATTGGACAAAGGGGGCAGCCCCTTTTTCCTTCTCCCTCTCCTCCTCTTTTCTTCTCCAACAAGGAAAGGAGGAGTCCTACTCCCGGTGGGAGTATGACTCCCCCCTTGGTGCGCCTCCTCCATAGGCCGGCCGCCTCCCCCCTTTCTCCTATATATATGGGGGCAGGGGGCACCCCAAAGCACAATAATTGATCCTTGAGATCTATTAGCCGTGTGCGGTGCCCCCCTCCACCATAGTCCTCCTCGATAATATTGTAGCGGTGCTTAGGCGAAGCCCTGCGACGGTAGAACATCAAGATCGTCACCACGTCGTCGTGCTGACGGAACTCTCCCTCGACACTCGGCTGGATGGGAGTTCGAGGGACGTCATCGAGCTGAACGTGTGCTAGAACTCGGAGGTGCCGTAGTTTCGGTGCTTGATCGGTCGGGCCGTGAAGACGTACGACTACATCAACCGCGTTGTTCTAACGCTTCCGCTTTCGGTCTACAAGGGTATGTAGATTACACTCTCCCCTCTCGTTGCTATGCATCACCATGATCTTGTGTGTGCGTAGGAATTTTTTTGAAATTACTACGTTCCCTAACAGTGGCATCCGAGCCTGGTTTTATGTGTAGATGTCATATGCACGAGTAGAACACAAGTGAGTTGTGGGCGATACAAGTCATACTGCTTACCAACATGTCATTCTTTGGCTCAGCGGTATTGTGAGATGAAGCGGCCCGGACCGACATTACGCGTACGCTTATGCGAGACTGGTTTCACTGTTACAAGCACTAGTGCTTAAAGGTGACTGGCGGGTGTCTGTCTCTCTCACTTTAGCTGAACCGAGTGTGGCTACGCCCGGTCCTTGAGAAGGTTAAAACATCACTAACTTGACGAACTATCGTTGTGGTTTTGATGTGTAGGTAAGAACGGTTCTTGCTAAGCCCATAGCAGCCACGTAAAATTTGCAACAACAAAGTAGAAGACGTCTAACTTGTTTTTGCAGGGCATGTTGTGATGTGATATGGTCAAGACGTGATGCTATATTGTATGAGATGATCAAGTTTTGTAACCGAAGTTATCGGCAATTGGCAGGAGCCATATGGTTGTCGCTTTATTGTATGAAATGCAAACGCCCTGTAATTGCTTTACTTTATCACTAAGCGGTAGCGATAGTCGTAGAAGCAATAGATGGCGTAACGACAACGATGCTACGATGGAGATCAAGGTGTCGCGCCGGTGACGATGGTGATCACGACGGTGCTTCGAAGATGGAGATCACAAGCACAAGATGATGATGGCCATATCATATCACTTATATTGATTGCATGTGATGTTTATCCTTTATGCATCTTATCTTGCTTTGATTGACGGTAGCATTTTATGATGATCTCTCACTAAAATTTTCAAGAAGTGTTCTCCCTGAGTATGCACCGTTGTGAAAGTTCTTCATGCTGAGACACCACGTGATGATCGGGTGTGATAGGCTCTATGTTCAAATACAACGGGTGCAAAACAGTTGCACACGTGAAATACTCAGGTTAAAACTTGACGAGCCTAGCATATACAGATATGGCCTCGGAACACGGAGACCGAAAGGTCAAACGTGAATCATATAGTAGATATGATCAACATAGTGATGTTCACCATTGAAAACTACTCCATCTCACGTGATGATCGGACATGGTTTAGTTGATTTGGATCACGTGATCACTTAGATGACTAGAGAGATGTCTGTCTAAGTGGGAGTTCTTAAGTAATATGATTAATTGAACTTAAATTTATCATGAACTTAGTACCTGATAGTATTTTACTTGTCTATGTTTGTTGTAGATAGATGGCTCGTGCTGTTGTTCCGTTGAATTTTAATGCGTTCCTTGAGAAAGCTAAGTTGAAAGATGATGGTAGCAATTACACGGGCTGGGTCCGTAACCGGAGGATTATCCTCATTGCTGCACAGAAGAATTACGTCCTGGAAGCACCGCTGGGTGCCAGGCCTGCTGCAGATGCAACTGACGACGTTAAGAACGTCTGGCAGAGCAAAGCTGATGACTACTCGATAGTTCAATGTGCCATGCTTTACGGCTTGGAACCGGGTCTTCAACGACGTTTTGAACGTCATGGAGCATATGAGATGTTCCAGGAGTTGAAGTTAATATTTCAAGCAAATGCCCGGATTGATAGATATGAAGTCTCCAATAAGTTCTACAGCTGCAAGATGGAGGAGAATAGTTCTATCAGTGAACACATACTCAGAATGTCTGGGTATAATAATCACTTGATTCAACTGGGAGTTAATCTTCCTGATGACAGTGTCATTGACAGAATTCTTCAATCACTGCCACCAAGCTACAAGAGCTTCGTGATGAACTATAATATGCAAGGGATGGACAAGACTATACGCGAGCTCTTCGCAATGCTAAAAACTGCGGAGGTAGAAATCAAGAAGGAGCATCAAGTGTTGATGGTCAATAAGACCACCAGTTTCAAGAAAAAGGGCAAAGGGAAGAAGAAGGGGAACTTCAAGAAGAACAACAAACAAGTTGCTGCTCAAGAGAAGAAACCCAAGTCTGGACCTAAGCCTGAGACTGAGTGCTTCTACTACAAGCAGACTGGACACTGGAAGCGGAACTGCCCCAAGTATTTGGTGGATAAGAAGGATGGCAAAGTGAACAAAGGTATATGTGATATACATATTATTGATGTGTACCTTACTAATGCTCACAGTAGCACCTGGGTATTTGATACTGGTTCTGTTGCTAATATTTGCAACTCGAAACAGGGACTACGGAATAGGCGAAGATTGGCTAAGGACGAGGTGACGATGCGTGTGGGAAATGGTTCCAAAATTAATGTGATCGCGGTCGGCACGCTACCTCTACATCTACCATCGGGATTAGTTTTAGACCTAAATAATTGTTATTTTGTGCCAGTGTTGAGCATGAACATTATATCTGGATCTTGTTTGATGCGAGACGGTTATTCATTTAAATCAGAGAATAATGGTTGTTCTATTTAAATGAGTAATATCTTTTATGGTCATGCACACTTACACAGTGGTCTATTTTTATTGAATCTCAATAGTAGTGATACACATATTCATAATGTTGAAGCCAAAAGATGCAGAGTTAATAATGATAGTGCAACTTATTTATGGCACTGCCGTTTAGGTCATATCGGTGTAAAGCACATGAAGAAACTCCATACTGATGGACTTTTGGAATCACTTGATTATGAATCACTTGGTACTTGCGAACCGTGCCTCATGGGCAAGATGACTAAAACGCCGTTCTCCGGAACTATGAAGCGAGCAACTGATTTGTTAGAAATCATACATACCGATGTATGCGGTCCAATGAATGTCGAAGCTCGCGGCGGGTATCGTTATTTTCTCACCTTCATGGATGATTTGAGCAGATATGGGTATATCTACTTGATGAAACACAAGTCTGAAACTTTTGAAAAGTTCAAAGAGTTTCAGAGTGAAGTAGAAAATCATCGTAACAAGAAAATAAAATTTCTACGATCTGATTGTGGAGGAGAATATTTGAGTTACGAGTTTGGTTTACATTTGAAACAATGTGGAATAGTTTCGCAACTCACGCCACCTGGAACACCACAACGAAATGGTGTGTCCGAACGTCGTAATCGTACTTTACTAGATATGGTGCGATCTATGATGTCTCTTACTGATTTATCGCTATCGTTTTGGGGTTATGCTTTACAGACGGCCGCATTCACGATAAATAGGGCACCATCAAAATCCGTTGAGACGACGCCTTATGAACTGTGGTTTGGAAAGAAACCAAAGTTGTCGTTTCTTAAAGTTTGGGGCTATGATGCTTATGTGAAGAAACTTCAACCAGATAAGCTCGAACCCAAATCGGAGAAATGTGTCTTCATAGGATACCCAAAAGAGACAATTGGGTACACCTTCTATCACAGATCTGAGGGCAAGATTTTCGTTGCTAAATTCGGATCCTTTCTAGAGAAGGAGTTTCTCTCGAAAGAGGTGAGTGGGAGGAAAGTAGAACTTGATGAGGTAACTGTACCTGCTCCCTTATTGGAAAGTAGTTCATCACATGAACCGGTTCCTGTCACAAATACACCAATTAGTGATGAAGCTAATGATATTGATCATGAATCTTCAGATCAAGTTTCTACTGAACCTCGTAGGTCTAACAGAGTAAGATCTGCACCAGAGTGGTATGGTAATCCTATTCTGAAAGTCATGTTACTTGACCATGGAGAACCTACGAACTATGAGGAAGCGATGATGAGCCCAGATTCTGCAAAATGGCTAGAGGCCATGAAATCTGAGATGGGATCCATGTATGAGAACAAAGTATGGACTTTGGTTGACTTGCCCGATGATCGGCAAGCCATTGAGAATAAATGGATTTTTAAGAAGAAGACTGACGCTGATGGTAATATAACTGTCTATAAAGCTCGACTTGTTGCAAAAGGTTTTCGACAAGTTCAAGGGGTTGACTACGATGAGACTTTCTCACCCGTCGCGATGCTTAAGTCTGTCCGAATCATGTTAGCAATTGCTGCATTTTATGATTATGAAATTTGGCAAATGGATGTCAAAACTGCATTCTTGAATGGATTTCTGGAAGAAGAGTTGTATATGATGCAGCCAGAAGGTTTTGTTGATCCAAAATGTGCTAACAAAGTGTGCAAGCTCCAGCGATCCATTTATGGACTGGTGCAAGCATCTCAGAGTTGGAATAAACTCTTTGATAGTGTGATCAAAGCATATGGTTTTATACAGACTTTTGGAGAAGCCTGTATTTACAAGAAAGTGAGTGGGAGCTCTGTAGCATTTTTGATATTATATGTAGATGCCATATTATTAATTGGAAATGATATAGAATTTCTGGATAGCATAAAGGGATACTTGAATAAAAGTTTTTCTATGAAAGACCTCGGTGAAGCTGCTTATATATTGGGAATCAAGATTTATAGAGATAGATCAAGACGCTTAATTGGACTTTCACAAAGCACATACCTTGATAAAGTTTTGAAAAAGTTCAAAATGGATCAGGCAAAGAAAGGGTTCTTGCTCGTACTACAAGGTGTGAAGTTGAGTCAAACTCAATGCCTGACCACAGCAGAAGATAGAGAGAAAATGAAAGATGTTCCCTATGCTTCAGCCATAGGCTCTATCATGTATGCAATGCTGTGTACCAGACCTGACATGTGCTTAGCAATAAGCTTGGCAGGAAGGTACCAAAGTAATCCAGGAGTGGATCACTGGACAGCGGTCAAGAACATCCTGAAATACCTAAAATGGACTAAGGACATGTTTCTCGTATATGGAGGTGACAAAGAGCTAATCGTAAATGGTTACGTCGATGCAAGCTTTGACACTGATTCAGATGATTCTAAATCGCAAACCGGATACGTGTTTTTATTAAACGGTGGAGCTGTAAGTTGGTGCAGTTCTAAACAAAGCGTCGTGGCGGGATCTACATGTGAAGCGGAGTACATAGCTGCTTCAGAAGCTGCAAATGAAGGAGTCTGGATGAAGGAGTTCATTTCCGATCTAGGTGTCATACCTAGTGCATCAGGACCAATGAAGATCTTCTGTGATAATACTGGTGCAATTGCCTTGGCAAAGGAATCCAGATTTCACAAGAGGACCAAGCACATCAAGAGACGCTTCAATTCTATCCGAGACCAAGTCCAGGTGGGAGACATAGAGATTTGCAAGATACATACGGATCTGAATGTTGCAGACCCATTGACTAAGCCTCTTCCACGAGCAAAACATGATCAACACCAAGACTCCATGGGTGTTAGAATCATTACTGTGTAATCTAGATTATTGACTCTAGTGCATGTGGGAGACTGAAGGAAATATGCCCTAGAGGCAATAATAAAGTTATTATTTATTTCCTTATATCATGATAAATGTTTATTATTCATGCTAGAATTGTATTAACCGGAAACATGATACATGTGTGAATACATAGACAAACATATAGTCACTAGTATGCCTCTACTTGACTAGCTCATTAATCAAAGATGGTTATGTTTCCTAACCATAGACATGTGTAGTCATTTCATTAATGGGATCACATCTTTAGGAGAATGATGTGATTGACATGACCCATTCCGTTAGCCTAGCACTTGATCGTTTAGTATATTGCTATTGCTTTCTTCATGACTTATACATGTTCCTGTAACTATGAGATTATGCAACTCCCGTTTACCGGAGGAACACTTTGGGTGCTACCAAACGTCACAACGTAACTGGGTGATTATAAAGGAGTACTACAGGTGTCTCCAAAGGTACATGTTGGGTTGGCGTATTTCGAGATTAGGTTTTGTCACTCTGATTGTCGGAGAGGTATCTCTGGGCCCTCTCGGTAATGCACATCACTATAAGCCTTGCAAGCAATGTAGCTAATAAGTTAGTTACGGAATGATGCATTGCGTAAACGAGTAAAGTGACTTGCCGGTAACGAGATTGAACTAGGTATTGAGATACCGACGATCGAATCTCGGGCAAGTAACATACCGATGACAAAGGGAACAACGTATGTTGTTATGCGGTTTGACCGATAAAGATGTTTGTAGAATATGTGGGAGCAAATATGAGCAGCCAGGTTCCGCTATTAGTTATTGGCCGGAGACGTGTCTCGGTCATGTCTACATTGTTCTCGAACCCGTAGGGTCCGCACGCTTAAGGTTTCGATGACAGTTATATTATGAGTTTATGAGTTTTGATGTACCGAAGGAGTTCGGAGTCCCGGATGAGATCGGGGACATGACGAGGAGTCTCGAAATGGTCGAGATGTAAAGATCGATATATTGGATGACTATATTCGGATTTCGGAAAGGTTCCGAGTAATTCGGGTATTTTTCGGAGTACCGGAGAGTTACGGGAATTCGCCGGGGAGTATATGGGCCTTATTGGGCCATGCGAAAATAGAGGAGAGAGGCCAAAAGGAAGGAGGCCTGCGCCCCCCTCTGGTCCGAATTGGACAAAGGGGGCAGCCCCTTTTTCCTTCTCCCTCTCCTCCTCTTTTCTTCTCCAACAAGGAAAGGAGGAGTCCTACTCCCGGTGGGAGTAGGACTCCCCCCTTGGTGCGCCTCCTCCATAGGCCGGCCGCCTCCCCCCTTTCTCCTATATATATGGGGGCAGGGGGCACCCCAAAGCACAATAATTGATCCTTGAGATCTATTAGCCGTGTGCGGTGCCCCCCTCCACCATAGTCCTCCTCGATAATATTGTAGCGGTGCTTAGGCGAAGCCCTGCGACGGTAGAACATCAAGATCGTCACCACGTCGTCGTGCTGACGGAACTCTCCCTCGACACTCGGCTGGATGGGAGTTCGAGGGACGTCATCGAGCTGAACGTGTGCTAGAACTCGGAGGTGCCGTAGTTTCGGTGCTTGATCGGTCGGGCCGTGAAGACGTACGACTACATCAACCGCGTTGTTCTAACACTTCCGCTTTCGGTCTACAAGGGTATGTAGATTACACTCTCCCCTCTCGTTGCTATGCATCACCATGATCTTGCGTGTGCGTAGGAATTTTTTTGAAATTACTACGTTCCCTAACAGTGGCATCCGAGCCTGGTTTTATGCGTAGATGTCATATGCACGAGTAGAACACAAGTGAGTTGTGGGCGATACAAGTCATACTGCTTACCAACATGTCATTCTTTGGCTCAGCGGTATTGTGAGATGAAGCGGCCCGGACCGACATTACGCGTACGCTTATGCGAGACTGGTTTCACTGTTACAAGCACTAGTGCTTAAAGGTGACTGGCGGGTGTCTGTCTCTCTCACTTTAGCTGAACCGAGTGTGGCTACGCCCGGTCCTTGAGAAGGTTAAAACATCACTAACTTGACGAACTATCGTTGTGGTTTTGATGTGTAGGTAAGAACGGTTCTTGGTAAGCCCATAGCAGCCACGTAAAATTTGCAACAACAAAGTAGAAGACGTCTAACTTGTTTTTGCAGGGCATGTTGTGATGTGATATGGTCAAGACGTGATGCTATATTGTATGAGATGATCAAGTTTTGTAACCGAAGTTATCGGCAATTGGCAGGAGCCATATGGTTGTCGCTTTATTGTATGAAATGCAAACGCCCTGTAATTGCTTTACTTTATCACTAAGCGGTAGCGATAGTCGTAGAAGCAATAGATGGCGTAACGACAATGATGCTACGATGGAGATCAAGGTGTCGCGCCGGTGACGATGGTGATCACGATGGTGCTTCGAAGATGGAGATCACAAGCACAAGATGATGATGGCCATATCATATCACTTATATTGATTGCATGTGATGTTTATCCTTTATGCATCTTATCTTGCTTTGATTGACGGTAGCATTTTATGATGATCTCTCACTAAAATTTTCAAGAAGTGTTCTCCCTGAGTATGCACCGTTGTGAAAGTTCTTCATGCTGAGACACCACGTGATGATCGGGTGTGATAGGCTCTATGTTCAAATACAACGGGTGCAAAACAGTTGCACACGTGAAATACTCAGGTTAAAACTTGACGAGCCTAGCATATACAGATATGGCCTCGGAACACGGAGACCGAAAGGTCAAACGTGAATCATATAGTAGATATGATCAACATAGTGATGTTCACCATTGAAAACTACTCCATCTCACGTGATGATCGGACATGGTTTAGTTGATTTGGATCACGTGATCACTTAGATGACTAGAGAGATGTCTGTCTAAGTGGGAGTTCTTAAGTAATATGATTAATTGAACTTAAATTTATCATGAACTTAGTACCTGATAGTATTTTACTTGTCTATGTTTGTTGTAGATAGATGGCTCGTGCTGTTGTTCCGTTGAATTTTAATGCGTTCCTTGAGAAGCTAAGTTGAAAGATGATGGTAGCAATTACACGGGCTGGGTCCGTAACCGGAGGATTATCCTCATTGCTGCACAGAAGAATTACGTCCTGGAAGCACCGCTGGGTGCCAGGCCTGCTGCAGATGCAACTGACGACGTTAAGAACGTCTGGCAGAGCAAAGCTGATGACTACTCGATAGTTCAATGTGCCATGCTTTACGGCTTGGAACCGGGTCTTCAACGACGTTTTGAACGTCATGGAGCATATGAGATGTTCCAGGAGTTGAAGTTAATATTTCAAGCAAATGCCCGGATTGATAGATATGAAGTCTCCAATAAGTTCTACAGCTGCAAGATGGAGGAGAATAGTTCTATCAGTGAACACATACTCAGAATGTCTGGGTATAATAATCACTTGATTCAACTGGGAGTTAATCTTCCTGATGACAGTGTCATTGACAGAATTCTTCAATCACTGCCACCAAGCTACAAGAGCTTCGTGATGAACTATAATATGCAAGGGATGGACAAGACTATACGCGAGCTCTTCGCAATGCTAAAAACTGCGGAGGTAGAAATCAAGAAGGAGCATCAAGTGTTGATGGTCAATAAGACCACCAGTTTCAAGAAAAAGGGCAAAGGGAAGAAGAAGGGGAACTTCAAGAAGAACAACAAACAAGTTGCTGCTCAAGAGAAGAAACCCAAGTCTGGACCTAAGCCTGAGACTGAGTGCTTCTACTACAAGCAGACTGGACACTGGAAGCGGAACTGCCCCAAGTATTTGGCGGATAAGAAGGATGGCAAAGTGAACAAAGGTATATGTGATATACATATTATTGATGTGTACCTTACTAATGCTCACAGTAGCACCTGGGTATTTGATACTGGTTCTGTTGCTAATATTTGCAACTCGAAACAGGGACTACGGAATAGGCGAAGATTGGCTAAGGACGAGGTGACGATGCGTGTGGGAAATGGTTCCAAAATTAATGTGATCGCGGTCGGCACGCTACCTCTACATCTACCATCGGGATTAGTTTTAGACCTAAATAATTGTTATTTTGTGCCAGTGTTGAGCATGAACATTATATCTGGATCTTGTTTGATGCGAGACGGTTATTCATTTAAATCAGAGAATAATGGTTGTTCTATTTATATGAGTAATATCTTTTATGGTCATGCACACTTACAGAGTGGTCTATTTTTATTGAATCTCGATAGTAGTGATACACATATTCATAATGTTGAAGCCAAAAGATGCAGAGTTAATAATGATAGTGCAACTTATTTATGGCACTGCCGTTTAGGTCATATCCGTGTAAAGCGCATGAAGAAACTCCATACTGATGGACTTTTGGAATCACTTGATTATGAATCACTTGGTACTTGCGAACCGTGCCTCATGGGCAAGATGACTAAAACGCCGTTCTCCGGAACTATGAAGCGAGCAACTGATTTGTTAGAAATCATACATACCGATGTATGCGGTCCAATGAATGTCGAAGCTCGCGGCGGGTATCGTTATTTTCTCACCTTCACGGATGATTTGAGCAGATATGGGTATATCTACTTGATGAAACACAAGTCTGAAACTTTTGAAAAGTTCAAAGAGTTTCAGAGTGAAGTAGAAAATCATCGTAACAAGAAAATAAAATTTCTATGATCTGATTGTGGAGGAGAATATTTGAGTTACGAGTTTGGTTTACATTTGAAACAATGTGGAATAGTTTCGCAACTCACGCCACCTGGAACACCACAACGAAATGGTGTGTCCGAACGTCGTAATCGTACTTTACTAGATATGGTGCGATCTATGATGTCTCTTACTGATTTATCGCTATCGTTTTGGGGTTATGCTTTACAGACGGCCGCATTCATGATAAATAGGGCACCATCAAAATCCGTTGAGACGACGCCTTATGAACTGTGGTTTGGAAAGAAACCAAAGTTGTCGTTTCTTAAAGTTTGGGGCTATGATGCTTATGTGAAGAAACTTCAACCAGATAAGCTCGAACCCAAATCGGAGAAATGTGTCTTCATAGGATACCCAAAAGAGACAATTGGGTACACCTTCTATCACAGATCTGAGGGCAAGATTTTCGTTGCTAAATTCGGATCCTTTCTAGAGAAGGAGTTTCTCTCGAAAGAGGTGAGTGGGAGGAAAGTAGAACTTGATGAGGTAACTGTACCTGCTCCCTTATTGGAAAGTAGTTCATCACATGAATCGGTTCCTGTCACAAATACACCAATTAGTGATGAAGCTAATGATATTGATCATGAATCTTCAGATCAAGTTTCTACTGAACCTCGTAGGTCTACCAGAGTAAGATCCGCACCAGAGTGGTATGGTAATCCTATTCTGAAAGTCATGTTACTTGACCATGGCGAACCTACGAACTATGAGGAAGCGATGATGAGCCCAGATTCTGCAAAATGGCTAGAGGCCATGAAATCTGAGATGGGATCCATGTATGAGAACAAAGTATGGACTTTGGTTGACTTGCCCGATGATCGGCAAGCCATTGAGAATAAATGGATTTTTAAGAAGAAGATTGACGCTGATGGTAATATAACTGTCTATAAAGCTCGACTTGTTGCAAAAGGTTTTCGACAAGTTCAAGGGGTTGACTACGATGAGACTTTCTCACCCGTAGCGATGCTTAAGTCTGTCCGAATCATGTTAGCAATTGCTGCATTTTATGATTATGAAATTTGGCAAATGGATGTCAAAACTGCATTCTTGAATGGATTTCTGGAAGAAGAGTTGTATATGATGCAGCCAGAAGGTTTTGTTGATCCAAAATGTGCTAACAAAGTGTGCAAGCTCCAGCGATCCATTTATGGACTGGTGCAAGCATCTCAGAGTTGGAATAAACTCTTTGATAGTGTGATCAAAGCATATGGTTTTATACAGACTTTTGGAGAAGCCTGTATTTACAAGAAAGTGAGTGGGAGCTCTGTAGCATTTTTGATATTATATGTAGATGACATATTATTAATTGGAAATGATATAGAATTTCTGGATAGCATAAAGGGATACTTGAATAAAAGTTTTTCTATGAAAGACCTCGGTGAAGCTGCTTATATATTGGGAATCAAGATTTATAGAGATAGATCAAGACGCTTAATTGGACTTTCACAAAGCACATACCTTGATAAAGTTTTGAAAAAGTTCAAAATGGATCAGGCAAAGAAAGGGTTCTTGCTCGTACTACAAGGTGTGAAGTTGAGTCAAACTCAATGCCTGACCACAACAGAAGATAGAGAGAAAATGAAAGATGTTCCCTATGCTTCAGCCATAGGCTCTATCATGTATGCAATGCTGTGTACCAGACCTGACATGTGCTTAGCAATAAGCTTGGCAGGAAGGTACCAAAGTAATCCAGGAGTGGATCACTGGACAGCGGTCAAGAACATCCTGAAATACCTAAAATGGACTAAGGACATGTTTCTCGTATATGGAGGTGACAAAGAGCTAATCGTAAATGGTTATGTCGATGCAAGCTTTGACACTGATTCAGACGATTCTAAATCGCAAACCGGATACGTGTTTTTATTAAACGATGGAGCTGTAAGTTGGTGCAGTTCTAAACAAAGCGTCGTGGCGGGATCTACATGTGAAGCGGAGTACATAGCTGCTTTAGAAGCTGCAAATGAAGGAGTCTGGATGAAGGAGTTCATTTCCGATCTAGGTGTCATACCTAGTGCATCAGGACCAATGAAGATCTTCTGTGATAATACTGGTGCAATTGCCTTGGCAAAGGAATCCAGATTTCACAAGAGGACCAAGCACATCAAGAGACGCTTCAATTCTATCCGGGACCAAGTACAGGTGGGAGACATAGAGATTTGCAAGATACATACGGATCTGAATGTTGCAGACCCATTGACTAAGCCTCTTCCACGAGCAAAACATGATCAACACCAAGACTCCATGGGTGTTAGAATCATTACTGTGTAATCTAGATTATTGACTCTAGTGCAAGTGGGAGACTGAAGGAAATATGCCCTAGAGGCAATAATAAAGTTATTATTTATTTCCTTATATCATGATAAATGTTTATTATTCATGCTAGAATTGTATTAACCGGAAACATGATACATGTGTGAATACATAGACAAACATATAGTCACTAGTATGCCTCTACTTGACTAGCTCATTAATCAAAGATGGTTATGTTTCCTAACCATAGACATGTGTTGTCATTTGATTAATGGGATCACATCATTAGGAGAATGATGTGATTGACATGACCCATTCCGTTAGCCTAGCACTTGATCGTTTAGTATATTGCTATTGCTTTCTTCATGACTTATACATGTTCCTGTAATTATGAGATTATGCAACTCCCGTTTACCGGAGGAACACTTTGGGTGCTACCAAACGTCACAACGTAACTGGGTGATTATAAAGGAGTACTACAGGTGTCTCCAAAGGTATATGTTGGGTTGGCGTATTTCGAGATTAGGTTTTGTCACTCTGATTGTCGGAGAGGTATCTCTGGGCCCTCTCGGTAATGCACATCACTATAAGCCTTGCAAGCAATGTAGCTAATAAGTTAGTTACGGAATGATGCATTGCGTAAACGAGTAAAGTGACTTGCCGGTAACGAGATTGAACTAGGTATTGAGATACCGACGATCGAATCTCGGGCAAGTAACATACCGATGACAAAGGGAACAACGTATGTTGTTATGCGGTTTGACTGATAAAGATGTTCGTAGAATATGTGGGAGCCAATATGAGCAGCCAGGTTCCGCTATTAGTTATTGGCCGGAGACGTGTCTCGGTCATGTCTACATTGTTCTCGAACCCGTAGGGTCCGCACGCTTAAGGTTTCGATGACAGTTATATTATGAGTTTATGAGTTTTGATGTACCGAAGGAGTTCGGAGTCCCGGATGAGATCGGGGACATGACGAGGAGTCTCGAAATGGTCGAGACGTAAAGATCGATATATTGGACGACTATATTCGGAGTTCGGAAAGGTTCCGAGTAATTCGGGTATTTTTCGGAGTACCGGAGAGTTACGGCAATTCGCCAGGGAGTATATGGGCCTTATTGGGCCATATGGGAATAGAGGAGAGAGGCCAAAAGGAAGGAGGCCTGTGCCCCCCTCTGGTCCGAATTGGACAAAGGGGGCAGCCCCTTTTTCCTTCTCCCTCTCCTCCTCTTTTCTTCTCCAACAAGGAAAGGAGGAGTCCTACTCCTGGTGGGAGTAGGACTCCCCCCTTGGTGCGCCTCCTCCATAGGCCGGCCGCCTCCCCCCTTGCTCATATATATATGGGGGCAGGGGGGCACCCCAAAGCACAATAATTGATCCTTGAGATCTATTAGCCATGTGCGGTGCCCCCCTCCACCATAGTCCTCCTCGATAATATTGTAGCGGTGCTTAGGCGAAGCCCTGCGACGGTAGAACATCAAGATCGTCACCACGCCGTCGTGCTGACGGAACTCTCCCTCGACACTCGGCTGGATCGGAGTTCGAGGGACGTCATCGAGCTGAACGTGTGCTAGAACTCGGAGGTGCCGTAGTTTCGGTGCTTGATCGGTCGGGCAGCGAAGACGTACGACTACATCAACCGCGTTGTTCTAACGCTTCCGCTTTCGGTCTACAAGGGTATGTAGATTACACTCTCCCCTCTCGTTGCTATGCATCACCATGATCTTGCGTATGCGTAGGATTTTTTTTGAAATTACTACGTTCCCTAATAGAGAAGAGAGAGACTGCCCTCCTGGCCGAGTTCGAAAGCGAGTGCTCCTCCTGGACCGACAAGGAGGCGCAGCTGACGTCCGGCTTCCATGAGATCGAGGATATCGTCGACGGTGAGTTTCTTGGTTTCCTTTGAGCCGCCGACTGTGGGTTGGGCCGACTCCTGATTCTGACTTGCTTCTTTTTTGTCTTGGCAGACTTCTTCCCTAGCCACTCGCAGGCGGCCACTCAAGCCATCGAGGCAGGCCGCGAGGCGCAGAGGGCAGATGGTGCGGAGATTGCCGCCAACGCCCCCCGGACCCTTGACGAGCAGCTTCTGAGCATCGAGGCTCGTCTACGGCCGGCCCATCGGATGCTGCGCCGGCTTCAACGTGCCGGCGCCCAGGCCATTGCCGCCCTGTGGCCAGACATGCTGGTTCTGCGCACTGCCAGTCGGACTGCCGACTGGCTGGAGGTCGCAGCTGGTCGTCTTGAGGCTTGGAAGGGTTCCTCGGCCCGGGCTGGAGCGGGCCGGGCCTTGGAATTTGTCAAGGCGTGGTATCCAGGGCTGGACCTGGACCGTCTGGCCGCGTTCCGGTCAGAGGCCCAGGCAGAGCTGGTAGCTATGGAAGACGCCCTCGTCGCTCGTGCCGCGGCGATCGCCGACTATGCCGACACCAGCATCTTCGTCCCTGATCGGGCTGAAGACGGCAGGGAGGCACCGCAGGAGTGGTTCAGGATGAGCCCGGACTACGATGAGGACTCAGCGGAGGTGATCGGTTCCAGCGCTGAGGAGGAAGGCAAGGCGGAGGACGGAGGCGAGACGGAGGCGCCAGAAGGTGGAACGGGCGACCAACCTCAGCTCGACCGTGCCTCCAGCAATGAGCCGCGCCCGACCGAGCCGGCCGCCGCCGGAGACGATCAAGCCGAGACTGTCCGACCGACCGCCCCGACGCCTGACACCGCCGTCTCTTCCGACCCTCTGAATCCGTCTGCCACCTCCTAGGCTGCCGTCTTGCCTTCATTTTATCTGCTTTAGTAGTCTTTGAAGAACTTGTTAATTTGAACAATTCCACCCGCGGGGTGTATTTTGAACTTCTGCTTGAAGATTCGGCCAAGGGCCTATGCTATGTAAATATTTATCCGAGTTCTATCTTTCCTTGCTCATTGCTCCTCTGGCTTTTTCCTTTGCCGCCTTCCGTTAGCTGCTGCCTTACCAGTCGGACAACCGTTCTACGGCTGCCACTGGATCAAGTGCTTGGCTACTTTGGGAAGGCAAGTACTTGGCCATTTTTTAGAGTCTTCTTAACAAGTTGGATAGAAAGCGGCAGGCCGACTACTAAAGAGTCAGTTTTGGTAACAGAGGCAGGAAACCGGCTTAAGCTATGCTTATGCTTTGAGTCCTTAGCCATTTTTCGTGTGGACGCCCATTCTTCCTTACTCCTGTCCGCTAATCAGTCGCTCTGCGAGCTGCGGCTTCTGACAGGAGACGGCTTAGGCGCCACGCACTACTTGTCCGACTGCAGGAAGCATTTCATAGCGCAAGGCGGCGAGTCCCTGGGCCGACTAGTCGAGCCCGGTGCCAAGCGGCATAACAGGGAGTAGTATACTCGAAGGCATAATTCTTATCATACAGATAACAAAAAGGGCAGTCCCCGAGCTCGTCTCGGGGGGCCCGAAGTCTTGGTACTTTAATACAAAGGGTAGCATGATACATACTGCATCAACTGTAAAATCTTCGGAGAAGATTTGCATTCCATGGGCGCTCCGTCTCTTTGCCGGAGTCGTCCCTCTTGCGTGCTCGGGGCTTCTGAGCGTCGATCAGGTAGTAGGAGTCGTTTCCCAGCACCTTGCTGATAATGAAGGGGCCTTCCCAAGGCGCCGATAGTTTGTGCTCGCCGGCTGTTCACTGGATCAGCCGGAGCACAAGGTCGCCCTCTTGGAAAGATCTCGGCCTGACCTTCCTGTTGTAGTATCGGCACAGGATCTGCTGGTAGATGCTGGACCGGCTGAGTGCCAATAGCCGGCCCTCTTCTAGCAGATCGACACCGTCTTGACGTGCTTCTTTTGCTTCTTCCTCGGTGTACATGGTGACTCGCGGAGAGTCAAACTCTATGTCCGTCGGGATGATGGCTTCAGCACCATAGACGAGGAAGAAGGGTGTGAAGCCGGTTGACTTATTTGGAGTCGTGCGCAGACTGCAGAGGACGGCTGGCAACTCGTCAAACCAACAGCTAGCCGAACACTCCAATGGTTCGACCAGTCGAGGCTTGATGCCAGACAGGATGAGGCCATTTGCTCGCTCTACCTGGCCGTTTGACTGCGGATGGGCAACGAACGCTAAGTCCAGCCGGATGCCCTGAGTCGCGCAGAAACGGGCCAAGGCACCTTTGGCGAAATTTGTGCCATTGTTGGTGATGATGCTGTGTGGTATGCCGTACCGAGTCGTGATGTCGGCGATGAAAGTCACTGCAGTCGGACCATTCAACTTCTTGATGGGCTTTACTTCTATCCACTTGGTGAACTTGTCCACCGCGACAAGTAAGTGAGTTAGGCTGCCTCGCACTGTTTTGAATGGTCCCACCATGTCCAGGCCCCAAACCGCAAAGGGCCAGGCGATGGGGATAGTCTTGAGTGCGGAAGCCGGCTGATGTGGCTTGGAGCGGAACATCTGGCACCCTTTGCACTTTTGGACTAATTCTTTGGCCTCTTCTAGGGCAGTTGGCCAGAAGAAACCGTGTTGGAAGGCTTTGGCGACGAGTGCTCTTGAAGCCGCATGGTGGCCGCACTCGCCTTCATGGATGTCTCTGAGAATTGCTTGGCCTTGCTCTGGCTCGACGCAACGCTGGTAGACACCAGTGACGCTGCGCCTAACCAGCTCTCTGTTGACTATGGTGTAGGCTGCCGCTCGGCGTTGTACTTGCCGAGCCAAGATTTCATCAATTGGCAGTTCTTTGCTCACCAAGAACTTGAGGATGGCCTGGGCCCATGAGGGTGCTGCTATTTCTTCAACTGCCAGTACTGCGACTTGGACGAGGGTGGCTGGGTTGGGAGGCGGCGGGTTGGGGTCCGCGGCCGCTTGCTGTATTGACGAAGTCCCCGAGCCGACTGGAGCAGTCCCCGGGCCGAGTTCTGGAGTCATCGGACTGGTCGCCGCAGTCCCCGGGCTGGGTTCTGAAGTCCTCGGGCTGGCTTCGACGCGAGCGCTCTTGGAGTCGGATCCGACTTCTTCGGGTGGGGCCGGCACAAAGATGGAGTCTGATTCTGGTGAAGGCCTGACAGACGGCTTGAGGAGGCGCCGAAGGGCGACGCCGGATGGTATTGCTTGGCGGGTGGAGCCGATTCATGCCAATGCGTTTGCTTGGTCGTTGTCATTCCTTGGCACGTGGAGGAACTCGCACCCCTCGAAGTATCCGCTGAGTTGCTGCACAAGGAAGCGGTAGCTCGCCATGTTTGCATCCTTGGCGTTCCAATCACCAGATGCCTGCTGGACCACTAAGTCGGAGTCACCATAACACAGGATCCGGCGAATGCCAAGCTCTTTGGCAAGCCGGAGCCCGTGAATGAGCGCCTCGTACTCAGCGACGTTGTTGGAGGCGGCAAAGTGGATCTGCAGCATATACCTCAGCTTGTCGCCTTTGGGGGAAGTGAGGACGATGCCGGCTCCCAAGCCGGTGCGCATCTTGGAGCCGTTGAAGTGCATCCGCCAATGGGTGGAGTCGGGCGCTGGCGGCAGGTACTGGGTCTCGGCCCAGTCGACGAGGAAGTCGGCCAGTGCTTGCGACTTGATGGCGGTGCGGGGCTGGTAGTAGATGGTGTAGGGAGCCAGATCGATGGCCCATTTGGCCACTCGGCCAGAAGCATCTCGGCTTCCGATGATCTCGGCAAGTGGGGCTGTGCAGACCACAGTGATTGGATGCTCCTGGAAGTAAGGCTCCAATTTCTTCGCGGCAAAGTGCACGCCGTAGCACATCTTCTGGTAGTGGGGGTAGTTCTGCTTGGAGGCCGACAGTACTTCGCTCAGGTAATATACCGGTCTCTGGACAGGTAGCGCCTTGCCTTCCTCCTTGCGCTCAACTACAATAACTGTGCTGACTACCCGACTGGTGGCGGCAATGTATAGGAGCATGGGCTCTTTAGGAGTCGGAGCCGCCAGCACAGGGGGAGTAGTCAGCATTTTCTTCAACTGGAGAAAAGCTTCGTCCGCCTTGGGGTTCCACTCAAAAAAGGTCGTCTTCTTCATGAGCTGGTATAAAGGGAGAGCCTTCTCGCCCAGCCGTCTGATGAAACGGCTAATGGACGCCAAGCAGCCGGTGAACTTTTGCACATCTAGCAGTCGGCGGGGTACCTCCATCCTCTCGATGGCCTTGATCTTTACAGGGTTGCACTCTATGCCGCGTTCAGAGACCAGAAAGCCAAGGAGTTGGCCGGCTGGTACTCCGAAGACGCACTTCTCAGGGTTGAGCTTGATCTGGAATCGGCGCAGGTTCTCAAAGGTTTCCTTGAGGTCTTCCAGCAATGTTCCGCGCTTTTCCGTCTTCACCACCACATCGTCCATGTAGACGTGGGCGTTTCTGCCGAGTTGCTTGAGGAGGCACTTCTGCATGCAACGCTGAAAGGTGGCGCCGGCATTCCTCAAGCCGAACGTCATGGTCAGGTAGCAGAAGGCTCCAAACGGCATGATGAAGGCGGTCTTCAGTCTGTCAGCCGGGTTCAGCTTGATCTGGTGATATCCAGAATATGCATCTAAGAAACTCAACAGCTCGCATCCGGCTGTGGAGTCTATCACCTGATCAATTCTCGGCAGAGCGAATGGGTCCTTGGGGCAAGCTTTGTTGAGGCTTGTGTAGTCGATACACATCCGCCACTGCTTGTTCTTCTTCAGCACCAGGACTGGGTTTGCTAGCCACTCTGGGAAAAACACTTCCATAATGAAGCCGGCTGCCAGGAGCCGGGCTATCTCTTCTCCAACAACTCTTCTCTTCTCTTCTGACAGGCGGCGCAAGGGCTGCCTGACGGGCTTCACATCAGACCGGACATGTAACTTGTGCTCGGAGAATTCCGTCGGTACACCTGGCATGTCTTTAGGGGACCATGCGAAGATGTCTCGATTCTCACGGAGGAAATCGACGAGCTCGCCTTCCTATTTGCTGTCAAGGTTTGCACCTATGACATCGTACCTCTCTGGGTGCTCCGGGTCCAAGGGTATCTTCTTCGTTTCTTTGGCCGGCTTGAACGATCCTTCAGCTTCCGACTCCTTGGGGTCGGGCGACATCTCGGGCTGCTTGCCGGCCATCGCCACAACCCGATCAAGAAGCCGCTTCTCAGCCGCGATCACCAAGGACTCGGCCAGCCGACTGCTTTCGGCCGCACAAGCAGACAACTTTCTGTAGTCGCCGGTTACGGTTAGAATCCCTTTGGAACTCGATATCTTCATCTTGAGGTAGGCGTAGTGGGGGACCACCATGAATTTGGCCAAAGTAGGTCGGCTGAGCAATGCATGGTACGGGCTTTCGAGGTCCACCACTTCAAACCAAACTGGCTCTCGGCGGAAATAATCTTTGTCCCCAAAGAGGACGTCTATCAGGATCTTGCCGATTGGCGAGCAGGAAAGGCCAGGAACAATGCCGTGGAACACAGTCCGGCTGGTTTGAAGCTGTCTTTGCTTGATCCCTAACTTCTCCATGGTATCCTTGTATAGGATGTTGATACTGCTGCCTCCGGCTATCAGCACTCGCGAGAAACGAGCGGCCCGCCTATCCGTGGCGAGTGTGGCGCCTAAGACCAGTGCGTAGGAGCCTGGACTCGGCATCACCTCTGGGTGATCAGCTCTGCTCCAACTGATAGGCTTCTCTGACCAGTGCATGAACTCTGGAGTGCTTGACGCGACTGCGTTCACCTCTTGCTGCTGCAGCCGCCTGCTGCGTCGATCGTCAACCACACTGGTGAACACCATATAGGCTTTGTGCTCTTCTAGGTACTCGTCTTGCATTGCGCTGACTGGCCTGACAGCCGGCTGCTGGGGCGGCGGGGGAGGCGGCGGCCCAGCAGGCGGGGGAGGTAGGAGGCCGTCTCCCTTCGCGATTCTGGTGAGCCAGTGGCATTTCCGGGTGGTGTGGTTTGACGGCTTTGCGCCGCTGTGGAACTTGCAGGGTCCATCTAGGGTCTTCTCGTAGGAGAAGGCCGGCAACCAGTTGGACTTGCCGCCTTTCTGCCGCTTGGCCGGAGGCTGCTCCTCCGGTTGTTGGTCTTTGACTGCCGCAACTTGCCGGCTGCTGGAAGCCGGCTGTGGGGCTTTACGCTTGTGGTCGCTCTGCTGTTGTCGCCGACTAGCATCCCCAGCCGGAGTTTGGGGAGCCTGGGAGGTGACTTTGCCAGTCGCGCTAACCTGAATCTCTGCCTTCATGGAGGAGTCGGCCGTGGCGTATTTGTCTGCTATGATCAGCAGTTCATCGAGGGTCTCTGGCTCGTCCAAGAGGAGCTTGTGCTTGAGGAGGGTGCCTTCTCTACATCCGGTAGTGAAGTACTCGATTGCACCTCGTGCATGCCCTTGCAGGAGTTCCGGAGCTCGGCCCAGCGCGTGAGGTAGTCGCGAGTCGACTCGTTGGGGCCTTGCACGCACAAGGAGAGTTGGCGCGGCTTGGGAGGCCGCTTGTATGTGCTCGTGAAGTTGCGGACGAAGGCTTCGGTGAAGTCGACCTAGCTGTTGATGCTGCGGGGCTTCAGGCTGTTTAACCATGTCCGGGCCGTGCCCTGGAGCATGAGTGGAACGTACTTTACGGCAACACGCTTGTTGCCGTTTGCTATGTTGACGGCCGTGGAGTAGTCAACTAGCCAGTCCTCCGGCTTCATGGAGCCGGTGTACTTGGGCATATCTCGGGGGAGCGTGAACCCTTTGGGAAAGGGCTCGTCTCGGATGTGAGGTCCAAAATAGGGAGGACCCAACTCGTCTTCTTCTTCCAGCGCCAGGGATCAGCGGAGTCGGTCGATCCGGTGGCGGGCGTCATTTTCTCCGACTCCCTCTCGACGGCCAAGGCGGTCGCTGAGAGTCGGATGCTCAATGGGTGGCGGGGAGACTCGCCTTTCTTTGCGAGGAGGGGGAGGCAGATAGTCGTCCCTCCGTTCTACTGCTTTGGGGCGGCCGTCTTGGTCGCGCTCGATGGTGATGCGAGTCCGACTGTGGCTGACAGCCGGATCCTTGTCTTTCCTTCTGCGGACACTGCCGGTTGGTGTCTAAGACGTTGCGCCTTGATCTCGGCGGGGAGGCAAGTCGTTGTTTTGTCATTGCGGCGCCTCCGTGCGGCAGCCGGCTTCGTTCTGCGCGGCAGCTGCGTCGAGGAGTTGCTGAACTCGCTCCATCATCAAGCGGCACTCTTCGCCTTCGAAGTTGTCGAGCTCGTCCGCCGCCGCCTGGGCAGCGCGGATGTTCTCCGCAAGCGTGGCGTACACAGGGCGATTGGCCCCGAACAGGTTGGCGATGGCCGCGCCACGCTGCCGGACCGCGCCTAGGTGGCTAGGCCCAGTTGGAGCCGGTGAGCCGCCCACAGCGCGATCCATCTCACACTGGTAGGCTTCTGACAAGCGTCTCATGCTTGCCAGCTTCTTCGCGCCCTCGACGAGCAGGAGGCAGCGCGCCTCTAGCGTCTCGGCGTCAGCGTCTCCCGGAATGGGCGTGGTCAGGTCTTGCAGAACCGCGTCGAGTGGATCACGAGCTCCTTCGCCGGAACGCTCGCCGTGATCGAGGACGAGGATCTCCGTGACGGTGCTTCCGCCGCTCTCTGCGCAAGGGAGCGGCTCGTCGTAGATCACCATGTTGGTGGGGAATGCGTTGAGCGATGCGGTGTCGGAGTCGACCAACATCGGGTCGGTGTAGCCTATGGATTCCAGGTCCACGGCGGGCTCGCCGGCGACGTGGAGTTGGTCAAGGAGGCCCGCGAGGAGGCTCTCGGGGCCGTTCGTGCCTGCGTCGGATGCAGGCTCATCGGAGAGGCGAACCTCGCCGATAAGTTCAGCGAGGCAGCTGGCCGCGCAGGCGATCTCAGCGCCGTGCAGCGCATCGGCGCAGACTCCGTCTGGCGTGCCGGGCTGGCTGTGCTCGCCAGGGAGGAATAGGGTTCCCGTCCAGAGCAGGTCCCCGGACGACGGTGCACCTCGCCCCATGGTGGGTGCCAAATGTTGGGGGTTGGGTGCGACATATGCCAAAGGATGGCTTATCATGGTAGGAGCGAGTAGAACGTCGCCGGTGCTCGGAAGCGGGATGAAGCGAAGACATGCACGCCGGCGGATCTTACCCAGCTTCAGGGCTCTCCGAGGAGATAACACCCCTACTGCTGCTCTGCGGGGTCTCCGCATGATCACTATGGCAAAGTGAATACAAGGTTGCTCCTAGAGCTGTTTTCTGGAGGTAGGAGAGGGCAAGGCTAGCTCCCTCCTTCCTATATGATCAGGTCTAATACTAAAGAAGCTACCCCCTTGCATGGGTGCCCCGGGGGGCTTATATAGGCCTGCCCCCCAGGGATACAATGGTAATCCGGCTGGGCGCGGGCCCCAGCCGTCTGTCTCTCAGGCCGCTGTCTTCTCCGCCAACTGCTAGGGCCCGCCGACTGGTGGGCCCCGCCGACAGGCCTGGTACTGTAGCGGTGCTTCTAATGACGCGGGCTCGGTCATGGGGTCGTGGCAACAGTGCTGTCGTCTGGCAGACGATCATTGTCGCCATTCCCCGTCTTGTCTGGTTAATGGCGTACAGGGCCCGTGGGAGGGGCCGGCCGACTCCAGGGGGCCGACTCCCACGGGACCGTCTTTGTGGCGCTCTCGCCGTCTTCTGTTCCCTCGCTGGCGTGCGGGTCGCGCCATCCCTGGGCCGTACATGCAAGCCGTCGTGGGCATAGTGCGCCGCTCACGGGGGCTGAGGTCAGGGCGGGCATGGAAACAGTGCCGCGCCACGATGGAGATCTCCAATGGTACGGTGCACTGTAGCCATGCCAGCCCTTCGCAAGCGAGGCAGGGGGTGGCTCGAGTCATGGGCCGACTCCCATAGTCGTCTTATCTCGAAGTCGCCAGCAAAGAGTCGGCTCATCTCGAAGTCGTCAGCCAAGAGTCGGCTTATCTCGAAGCCGTCAGCCAAGAGTCGGCTTAACTCAAAGTCGTCCCTGGGACTCGGCCGTGAGGGACAGTTGCTGCCGACTCCCAGGAGGCGGCTCTTCATCGTGGGGTCTTGAGGGGCACAGTCTGCCCCAATGTTTTGAAAGGTTCTGGGGCTCGGGTTAGCCTACCCGTGGCCCATTACTCCGACACTTGAGGCGCCGTACCCGAAAGGGATTGACAACCCCTTTAACATGTCGGGTTGCGAGTATTTGTTATTTGCGTGCAGGTGTTGTTTACGTGGTGTGAGGAGGTTCTCCTACTGGTTCGATAACCTTGGTCTCATCACTGAGGGAAATGCCTATCGCCGCTATACTGCATCATCCCTTCCTCTTTGGGGAAATACCGAGGTAGTTCTAGCGGACATCACTAAACCGACCAAACTTTTCCCCAATTTTTGCCAACCACGTACTGAAATAGCTAGTTCAACTATATATACTAGCTAATTTTAAGTATGTTGTACAGTTCCACCACATCTATAGTCAAATGAACTGAACAAAATAGCCCTTAAATACTACTACTACTGCTGCTACTACTGCTACTACTGCTGCTGCTACTACTACTACTGCTGCTACTGCTGCTACTGCTACTACTACTACTACTGCTGCTGCTGCTGCTCCTATTACTACTGCTACTGCTCCTCCTACTGCTACTGCTACTCCTACTGCTACTGCTACTGCTACTGCTGCTGCTGCTGCTACTGCTGCTGCTGCTGCTACTGCTACTGCTACTACTGCTGCTACTACTGCTACTACTACTGCTGCTGCTACTACTACTACTACTACTACTACTACTACTACTACTACTACTACTACTACTACTATTACTACTGCTGCTGCTGCTGCTGCTGCTCCTACTGCTGCTGCTACTACTACAGAGGGGCTTTGTACTACTTCCAGCAGCCTCTCCTCTGCCGAGCGCGCTCAGTAAGAGGAAGAGGAGGAGGAGCCTACCGACGAGCTGGACAACTACATACGGTTCCTGCCATTGTTGCACCTTCAGTGACGCTCACCTCGAACACCCTCTGCCGCTCCAGATGACCCCTCTCGAAGCGGTGGTTATCCTCATAGATCTCCTGATTCCTCGTCTCTACGTCGGCATGAGCCACGGCCACGACGGCGGTAAGGCTCTTTGCATGCTCGACGAGGAGCTCCTCCTCCTCTCACAAGAACGGTGGCAATAAGGCTCTTTACAAAACCTCGTAACACAAATAACTCCAAGGAAAACAAGGATAAGGATGACAAAACTTAGATCCTACACGTTATGCCTAGCTAGGGGCGTAAAACGATAGCGCTTGTCGGGAGGCAACCCAATGAATAAAATTTATTTTTTCTGTTATCTTTCTGTTCTTGTGTGTTAGCACAATTATGATACTGTTATGATTGTGCATTTTGTGTTTTAATAAGTGTTTGTGACAAGCAAGGCCTTTGGGAAGATTTGGGTGAAAGTTGATTTGATCTTGCTGAAAAACAAAAACTTTTGCACTCACGAGATTATTTTTCATTTTTAAGAAAAAGTGCTTTTGAGTTGATTCGTTTTGCATAAGATTAACAGACAAATTTCTGATGTCAACCAATTTATTTCTAAATTTTTGGAGTTACACAAGTATTTGAAATATTCAGATTGCTACAGACTGTTCTGTTTTTGACAGATTCTGTTTTCTTTGTGTTGTGTGCTTGTTTTGACGATTCTATGGTTTTCTTTGATGAGTTTTTGCCATAGAAAAGTTGGAACAATAGATATAATGCAAAAACAAAATATGAATAGGTTAGTGCAACAATACTTATAGTAGTGTTTTGCTTTCTTATACTAACGGATCTCATGAAGGTTTTGTTGAGTTTTGTGTGATTGAAGTTTTCAAGTTTTGAGTGATCTTACGATGGATGAAGGAATAAGGATTAGCAAAAGGCTAAGCTTGGGGATTCCCAAGACACCCCAAGATAATATTCAAACAAGTAGCAAGCACCTAAGCTTGGAGATACCCCGAGTGGCATCCCCGCTTTCTTCTAACAACCATCGGTATTTTACTTGAAGCTATATTTTTATTCGTCACATATTATGAGTTTTGCTTGGAGCGTCTTGTATGATATGAGTCTTTGCTTGTTTTTCTTTGTGTTTTAAGTATTGAATCATTTTTAAACACACCTTTTTGAGAGATCCAAAAATTATGCTATGCTTGCTCCTATGCTTCACTTAATTTTTTTGAGCCATGGATTTGCTCTAGTGCTTCACTTATATCTTTTTAAGCACGGTGTGATTTTTATTTTTGAAGAAATGCTCTCATGCTTCACTTAGATTTATTTGCGAGTTACTAAAATTTTCAGAAATTCTCTCTTGCTTCACTTAGATTATTTTGAGAGAAAGAAAAATTATGCTCATGTTCTTCACTTATATTTGTTTGAGCTTATCAAAAGCAACATATGAAAATAGTCCCAAAGTGATAGATATCCAAGGAGGATATAATAAAAACTTTCATGAAGATCATTGGAGAAAATAAACTTGATTCTTAGTAACGGTTTTGAGATATGACGATATGATATGTGAGTCATGTTGATGAGTAATTGTGCTTTAGTAAGAATATTGATGTTAAGGTTTGTGATTCCCTATGCAAGCATGAAAGTCAATAGTTATGCAATGAATTTGTATCCTACTTATGGTGCATTATTTGGTGTTACTTATGCTTAATGCTAGGGTATGAGATTTTTCGCTTTTTGGTTGGTCGCTTCTCAATCTTTTTGCTAGCCTTCATTTTGCACTAAGTATGATCACTACTTGTGGATCCAAAACCCTTTAAACCAGTTTTGCCTTATGAGTCCACTATACCTACCTATATGCAGTATTTTCATGCCGTTCTAAGCAAATTTGCATGTGCCATCTCTAATTTTCAAAATAAATTTCTCTTTTGTGTGCTCTACGCTCGTGAGGCGGTGAACGGCGACCAATATTTTCCATGCTAGATGTGTTATTCTCACGACGAGTGTTTATTCACTTGTCATTGCACGAGAGTACAACAAAGGTATTAGGATCCCCAGTCCCGAAATGAAAAATGAATTTACTTTATGTTGTCAAATAATAAATTCCTTGGAAAGTGTTGGTATGGAGGGCAACCGTGGATTCAGCTAGCCATGGAAAGTGAAAGTAATGGTGGAAAAAGGAATAAACGTTATTTTCTGTTTGGGAACCGCCAATGATGTATCTAGCATGGAAAGTGTTGGGATCTCTAAGTCGTTTTCGCTGGTGGGAAAAGTATGCCTCTCAAAAATATTTTTTCTCTCAATTTAAGCTTTGAGCTCTGGCACCTCTACAAATCCCTACTTCCCTCTGCGAAGGGTCTTTCTCTTACTTATGCAATTTTTATTTTGAATTTGAGTCTCCATCTTCTCTTATAAAGCACCAACTAAGGGGCACTATGATCATATTTGAGCATTGTGTGTAGCTAATATTCGAGTATGTTTCATGAATGGATCAATGATTGAGCATAATGGGCTAGGGATAACTTGCTTTAGTGTTGATATCATATAAAAGTCCAAATGTCCATGCTATAAAGAAAATAAATGTGATGAACATGTTAGGCAACATTCCACATCAAAAATTCTATTTTTATCATTTACCTACTCGAGGAAGAGCATGAATTAAGCTTAGGGATGCTGATACATCTCCAATGTATCTATAATTTTTGACTGTTCCATGCTGTTATATTATCATTCTTAGATGTTTTACAATCATTTTATAGTCATTTTATATCATTGTTTGGTACTAACCTATTGACATAGTGCCCAGTGCTAGTTGCTATTTTCTGTATGTTTTTTACATCACAGGAAATCAATATCAAACGGAGTCCAAACGCAGCGAAACTTCTTGAGGATTTTTTTGGGCCACAAGACATCCAGTGGGCCAGGAAAGCACCTAGGGGTGCCCCGAGGGGGGCAGCACCCACCAGGGCGCGCTTGGAGGGCCAGACACGCCCAGGTGGGTTGTGCCCACCTCGGGTGCCCCCTGAACTGCCTCTTTGCTCTATAAATACCTCAATATTTGAGAAACCCTAGAGGAGTCGACGAAAATCAATTCTAGCCGCCGCAGAGTCCAGAACCACCAGATCCAATCTAGACACCATCACAGAGGGTTCACCACTTCCATCGGCGCCTCTCTGATGATGCGTGAGTAGTTCTTTGTATACCTACGGGTCCGTAGTTAGTAGCTAGATGGCTTCCTCTCTCTCTTTTGATTATCAATACAATGGTCTCTTGGAGATCTGTATGATGTAAGCCTTTTTGCGGTGTGTTTGTTGGGATCCGATGAGCTTTGAGTTTATGATCAGATCTATGTTTTTATCCATGAAAGTTATTTGAGTCTTCTTTGATCTCTTATATGCATGATTTCTTATAGCCTCGTATTTCTTCTCCAATATTTGGGTTTTGTTTGGCCAACTTGATCTATTTATCTTGCAATGGGAAGAGGTGCTTTGTGATGGGTTCGATCTTACGGTGCTTGTTCCCAGTGACAGAACGGGAAATGACATGTATATATCGTTGCTATTAAGGATAACAAGATGGGGTCTATTTCTACATAAATAGATCTTTTCTACATCATGCCATCGTTCTTATTGCATTACTCCATTTTTCCATGAACTTAATACACTAGATGCATGCTGGATAGCGGTTGATGTGTGGAGTAATAGTAGCAGATGTAGGCAGGAATCGGTCTGCTAATCTTGGACGTGATGCCTATATAATGATCATTGCCTGGATATCGTCATGATTATTTGAAGTTCTATCAATTGCCCAACAGTAAATGTTTTCCCACTTTTTGCTATTTTCTCTTGAGAGAAGCCACTAGTGAACCCTACGGCCCTGGGTCTCTTTTCATCATATTTACCTCTGCAATCTATTTTCCTTTGCATTTATTTTCTGATCTATTAAAACAAAAATACAAAAATACCTTACTGCAACTTATTTGTTCCACGATCTATTTATCCTATCTACCACTTTTATCTCACGTTATTTGCCTATCTTGAGGCGCCGTACCCGAAAGGATTGACAACCCCTTTAACACGTCGGGTTGCGAGTATTTGTTATTTGTGTGCATGTGATGTTTATGTGGTGTGAGGAGGTTATGCTACTGGTTCAATAACCTTGGTCTCATCACTGAGGAAAATACCTATCACCGCTATACTGCATCATCCCTTCCTCTTTAGGGAAATACCGAGGTATTTCTAGCAAACATCACTGAACCGACCAAACATTTCCCCAATTGTTTCCAACCACGTACTGAAATAGCTAGTTCAACTATATATACTAGCTAATTGTAAGTACGTTGTACAGTTCCACCACATCTATAGTCAGATGAACTGAATAAAATAGCCCCTAAATACTACTAGTACGGAGGGGCTTTGTACCACTTCCGGCAGCCTCTCCTCTCTAGAGCATGCTCAGTAAGAGGAAGAGGAGGAGGAGCCTACCGACGAGCTGGACAACTGCAATACAGTGCCTGCCGCTGCTGCACCTTCAGCGACACTCACCTCAAACACCCTCTGCCGCTCCAGACGACCCCTCTCAAAGCGGTGGTTCTCCTCATAGATCTCCTGATTCCCCGCCTTTGCGTCAGCGTGTGCCGCGGCCACGGCGGCGGTAAGGATCTTTGCATGCTCAACAAGGCACTCCTCCTCCTCCTCCCGCAGGAACTCGATGTAGCACGCAAGGTCGTTGCCGCATGTGCGGGCCTCCACCTCTGCCTCCCTCCTTCGGGCGGCGGTGGCAGAGCGGGTGATGATCCCGGCAGTCGACAGTGGGCTGGCGGCCACGGTGGCCAACGATGGGGTGGCGGCCATGAAAGGATCGAGAAGAGGTGTCTAGAGGGGGGGGGGGTTGATTAGACCCTCAACAAACAAAGTTGGTAGTTTTTAAGTTTTTCAAGTTGAGGTGATAGATTAGCACAATTTCAAGCAAACATTACAATTCAAGCAAGCATGCGAAGAGTATATGAGCAGCGGAAAGTAAAGCATGCAACTTGCAAGAAAGTAAAGGGATGGGATTGGAGTGTGCAAACGCAATTGGTGACACGGAGATTTTTGGCGTGGTTCTGATAGGTGGTGCTATCATACATCCAGGTTGATGGAGACTTCAACCCACAAAGGGTAACGGCTGCGCGAGTCCACAGAGGGCTCCACCCACGAAGGGTCCACGAAGAAGCAACCTTGTCTATCCCATCATGGCCATCGCCCACGAAGGAATTGCCTCACTAGGGTAGATCTTCATGAAGTAGGTGATCTCCTTGCCCTTACAAACTCCTTGGTTCAACTCCACAATCTTGTCGGAGGCTCCCAAGTGACACCTAAACAATCTAGGAGACACCACTCTCCGAAAGGTAATAGATGGTGTGTTGATGATGAACTCCTTGCTCTTGTGCTTCAAATGATAGTCTCCACAACACTCAACTCTCTCTCATAGGATTGGATTTGGTGGAAAGATGATTTGAGTGGAAAGCAACTTGGGGAAGGCTAGAGATCAAGATTCATATGGTAGGCTTGGAATATCTTGGCATCAACACATGAGTAGGTGGTTCTCTCTCAGAAAATGAATGCTGAAAGTGTAGTCACGTTCTGATGGCTTTATCCATGAATGAAGAAAGGGTGGATGGGTATATATATCCTCCACACAAAATCTAACCGGTACACACAATTTACCAAACTCGGTGGGACCAAATCAGTTCATAATGTGACCGTTAGGCATTTCAGTGGGACCGACATGTCAACTCGATGGGACCAACTTCGTTAGGGTTAGGGCATAACGTAATCTCGGTCTGACCGATTAACCAAACTTGATGGGACCGACTTTGGTAATAAGCTAACCAGAGAGTTGGTCAGGCAAACTCGGTGGGACCGATTCGCTCATCTCGGTGGGACCGAAAGGTTACGAAGAGGAAACAGAGAGTTTGCATTGCGAACTCGGTGGGAACGATCGATCCATCTCGGTTAGACCGAAATGTTATGAAGGAAAACAAAGTTTTTGCAATCCCATCTTGGTGAGACCGAGATCCCTATTGGTGAGACCAAAGTGACTAGGGTTTCTGGCAGTGGCTATGTCAAGTGAACTCGGTGGTGCCGGATAGATCAAATCGGTGGTGCTGAGTTTGACTTTTGGTTTGGGACATATGTGGATATGAGAAAGTGGTTGAGGGCTTTGGAGCATATCACGAAGCACTTTGAGCAAGCAAGTCATTAAGCAACACCTCATCCCCTTTTAATAGTATTGGCTTTCCTATGGACTCAATGTGATTTTGGATCACTAAAATAGAAAATGTAGAGTCCTGAGCTTTGAGCTTGAGCCAATCCTTTGTCCTTAGCATCTTGAAGGGGTTCCACATCCTCTGTCCATGCCACTCCACTGTTGGACTTATCTGAAATATACTAGATGCAAATATTAGTCCAACAAGAGATATGTTGACATTAATTACCAAAACGACCCAGGGAGCACTTTTGCTTTCAATCTCCCCCTTTTTGGTAATTTATGACAACATACATCAAAGCTTTAGATAAAAATATAGAGAAAGGCAGGTAAAGCTTTGGAAGGACATGTAACATGCATAGGCCCCCCCTACATGTATGCAATCATGTAAATATGGAACATAAGAGCATATGAGTGCATAATCATGACAGAGCAAGCAATGAGTTACTTGTATCTTGGCTATATGCATCAGAGCAAATGGTGTGAATATGGGAAATGTACCTTCATGCTCATGACTCCTTCTTGCAAACAATATGTACATCAGCAAGAGATCCTCATGTACATGAGTGTGATGCATATACTTACCTTGTGGTATTGAGCTAGCTTTGGAAGAGATGAACCTGAGTAAACAAGGTTAGACAACACAGAAACATCTACTAAACAGAGCAAGAACAACAAACCAAGAGAGTACCAAGATTGGGATGACATGTAGATAGTGAGTACTAGGTACTCTATTTTAGTGTAGACATGTCCCGAAAGGTAAAGATATGCAATGAATTCGAAGATTTTCTTCCCTTAGATGTCTTGCTCCCCCTGAATCTTACATGGGATACTGGGAGAAGATAAGGAAGAGAAAACCCGAGCAAAGCAAACATACAAACAATGAACATGTCTTTCCCCTCTAAAGACATGTGACTTCACTCCTCTTTGAATACCAAGCATCTGGGGTCTCTCTTGATGTGATTATTTATCTCTCTTTCCCCCTTTTGATATGATTAAGCTTTGATGTGAGCTCTCTCCCCCCCTTTGACATCAATTTCCAAGAAGGGATCTTCTGGAGGGTGAGTCAAAATAGGTTTGGTCCTTGAGTCACATGGCAAAGTAGCAGGGAAAAATAAGGTGCTGGTAGAGGATAAGATCATCGAGTGGAGCTGGAACAAAATGTGCAGGATGCAAATGACAAATTGTTTTCTCAGAATTGAAATCGGCTACACCGAGTTGTTTTCTTCGGTGACACCGAAATGATTCGGTTTGACCGAAAGGGACAAATCAGTGTGTCCGAGTTCATCACAGAGAAAACACTAGTTACCTTAGCTCACTAAGCAAATAAGATCTCACAAAGATTTGCAGGGAATTAACTGAAGGATTTGCAAAGAATAGGATGCAGAGAAATGCAGAAAATAACAGAGAAAATAAAACAAATCTAGATGAAGTTTTTTTTGAAAAGGGAAACAAATATGCATGAGACAAATGCAAGAGCACAGAGAAATACTAGAGAACTTCATCTAGAATTGGTCGGCAACAAAGTCACCTATGTTAGAGTATATTGACTTAGGAGTCAAGTGAAGACACTTGATCATAGGTCATACTCATCGTTTAAGCTCAAAATGGGGTTGCCATTTTTTGTTTAAGCATTTGGATGTATTCACATCTTGTCGAGCTGCTTTGACCCATGACTTGGGATAAAGCTTCTCTAAGATGGAATAACATACCTTGGGTGGTGGTGATGATCTTGATCATGTAGTTGAACTTGTGTGGGATGCTCAAGGTTGCTGTAGCTCATCAAGAGTTGGGAGCACCAGTTGTAATTGGAGTTCATCTACCTACATGAATTAGCCTTGCAAGGAATAGCACTTGTGTATCCAAAATGACAATCATTAAGTATGATACCAAAAGAAATTTGATATATAGAAATTGTCAAAGGATATGTTTGAAGGGTTTCATGCTTCCTTGTCTTCAACCACCGTATTGTAGAGACTTGGTGATGTAGAGATTGCTCAAGATGTGAGTGAGTTGCAATCTCATAGATTTAGATTCATCCAAGTACCTACATGGGTTAGATAACATGCAAGGGTGCAAATATATCCAAGACATATGATTATCATCATAAGAGAAATATCAAGGATTAGTCAAAGGCTCATGCCTTGCATGCATCCAAATGGAGTTCCTACTCCAAGTTTGAAGCATCAATGATGTCCAATTCACCTCTCAATATGCAAAACACCTTTTTATCAAGTGGTTTGGTGAATATATCTGCCAATTGCTTATTGGTACGAACATGCTTAAGGTCAATGTCTCCTTTAACAACATGATCTCGAATGAAATGATAACGAACCTCAATATGATTAGTTCGAGAATGTTGCATGGGATTGTGAGCAATATTAATAGCACTTTCATTGTCATAAAGGAATGGAACATGTTTCACATATATCCCATAGTCTCTAAGAGTTTGGGTCATCCAAAGTAATTGAGCACAACATGAACCGGCGACAATGTACTCCGCTTCGGCGGTGGATAAGGATACCGAGTTTTGTTTCTTGGAGGACCAAGACACAAGAGATCTACCAAGAAATTGACAAGTACCCGAAGTGGACTTTCTATCAACCTTGTCACCGACATAGTCTGAATCGGAGTAGCCAACAAGATCAAAAGAAGACCTCTTTGGATACCAAATGCCAAAATTTGGTGTATGCATTAAGTATCTCACTATCCTTTTCACAGCCTTAAGATGACATTCTTTAGGGGTCGCTTGATATCGTGCGCACATGCACACACTTAGCATAATAACTGATGGGAGGCACATAGATATAACAATGAACCAATCATAGATCGGTAAACTTTTTGATCAACGGGTTCACCATCTTTAGTCAAATCAAGATGTCCATTAGTAGGCATGGGTGTGTTCATACCTTTGCATTCTTGCATATTGAAATTCTTGAATAAGTCATTGGTGTACTTTGTTTGAGAGACAAAAGTACCTTCCTTAGTTTGCTTGATTTGCAAACCAAGAAAGAATTTGAGTTCACTCATCATGGACATCCCAAACTTCTTCGACATTAGCTTTCCAAACTTCTCACTAAAATGGGGGTTAGTTGAACCAAATATAATATCATCAACATAAATTTGGCACACAAATAATTCTCCATTAACCCTTCTAGTGAAAAGATTAGAATCATTTTTTCCGATCTCAAAACCTTTTTCAATAAGGAACTTGGTTAAGCATTTATACCACGCTCTAGGGGCTTGTTTGAGACCATAAAGAGCTTTGTGAAGTTTGTAAACATGATTGGGTTTCTTAGGATTAACAAAGCCGGGAGGTTGTTTAACATAAACTTCCTCCTCAATTTCACCATTTAGAAAAGCACTTTTAATGTCCGTTTGGTACAAAGTGATATCATGGTGATTAGCATAGGCAAGTAATATGCGAATGGACTCAATTCTAGCAATGGGCGCATATGTCTCACCATAGTCCATTCCTTTGACATGAGTGTAGCCTTGGGCGATGAGACATGCTTTGTTGCGAACTACTTGTCCATCTTCATCTTGCTTATTGCGAAACACCCATCTGGTACCGATGATGTTGTGGTTGTTGTCCGGCTTCTCGACCAATATCCACACTTGGTTTCTCTCAAAGTTGTGTAGCTCTTCATGCATGGCATTTATCCAATCCGGATCTTCCGATGCTTCTTCAACCTTCATGGGTTCAATGCTAGAGATGAATGAATAATGTTCAGAAAAATTAGCCAAACGAGTTTTAGAGCTGGTCATTCTCCTGGTTTGGATCTCATTGTAGATTTGCTCGACGGATGGTCTCTAGCAAATCTTGCTCGAACTCGTGAGAGATTTTGTTTTGCTCGGGGTGGAACATCTTCTTCATCTTCTTGTTCTTCTTCTTGGCCTTCTTCATTGTTGACGTTGACATTCTGTTGTCATGGTGGAGAAGGAGGTTGATGAGGTTCATCTTGGTGTACTTCCTCATTTTCTTCATCTTGGTGTGTCCCACTTGTGGATGCTTCCATATCAACTCTTGGTTCACCTTGTCGTGAGGTAGAAGCTTCCACTTGGACAGACGAAGTACTCTCCTTCACCTCCGTTGGACCGATCTTGCCAATAGACAAGTCTTAGATTGCTTCCGAAGGGTCTTTTTCTCCTACATCAATTGGCAATTGCTCTATTTGCGAGCCGTTAGATTCATCAAACTTCACATCTACCGTCTCTTCAACCTTTCGGGTGAAATTGTTGTAGACATGGTAAGTGTGAGAGTTTGATCCATAACCAAGTAGGATACCTTCATGAGATTTGGGAGCAAATTTAGAACGAAGATGCTTATCAAGAATGTAGCGCTTTGAGCCGAATACTCGAAAGTATCCAACTTGGGGTTTGTTATCGGTGAGAAGTTCGTATGCAGTCTTGCTGAGTAGATTGTGAAGATACAAGCGATTTGTTGCATGACAAGTTGTCTCAACTGCTTCTGCCCAAAAGTGTTTTGGCATCTTGTACTCATCAAGCATCATTCTCGCCATCTCAATAAGAGTCCACTTCTTCCTCTCAACAACTCCATTTTGTTGAGGTGTGTACGTAGCCGACAACTCATGTGAGACCCCTTCTTCGTCAAGAAAGGTGTCCACATTGGTGTTCTTGACCTCCGTTTTGTTGTTGCTGCGAACCTTCTTGGTCTTCACTTCAAATTCATTTTGGGCCTTCCTAGCGAAGTTGTTGAAGATCTTTTGGACCTGCGATTTATCATCAAGAAAGAACACCCACGTAAATCTTGAAAAATCATCAAGTATAACTAGGCCAAATGAGTTTCCATCGAGACTTTTGTAGGCATTGGGACCAAAGAGATCCATATGAAGTAGCTCGAGCGGTCTTCTTGTGGTCATGATATTCTTCACGGGGTGGCTCCCTCCAACCTGTTTACCTGCTTGACAAGCACTACAAAGTCTATCCTTGTCAAATATAACATCTTTTATTCCAAGGATATGATCTCCTTTAATAATCTTATCAAGATTTCGCATGCCCACATGACCTAACCTTCTATGCCACAACCAGCCTTTAGAAGATTTAGCAATTAAACAAGTTCTAGGTTGAGCCTTTTTAGTGAAATCTACAATGTATTGATCACCTCTACGTATACCGGTAAAGACCATTTTATGATTATCTCTTCAAAACAGTTGGCAATCTACATTAGTAAATAGGACATTGAAACCGAAATCAGCAAGTCTAGATACTGAAAGTAAATTATAGCCAAGAGATTCAACGAGCATGACATTTTGTATGGAGCTATCATGTGAGATGGCCACCTTACCAAGGCCAACCACCTTACCCTTTGAGTTATCACCAAAACTGACATACTTTTGGGGGTCGTCGTTTTCAGCAAGCTCATGAAACATATCTTTGTCTCCGGTCATGTGATCAGTACATCCACTATCAAGGACCCATTCCTTTCCTCCAGCCATGTAGCAGCGAAGATTAGCCATAAGACCAAAGTGTCTCATTGCATCATCAAGATCATAGTCATTATCATTATCCTCATCATAGTATCCATGTTCAACATCATCTTGCAAATGATCATTTCCTAGAGAGAGTGATTCATTAGATAAGTGATCATGACAATAATCATCTCCATGAATTCTAATAGCTTCGGAAATAACATTGCTAATTACTCCAACATCTCTTTTGGCACGCATAAGATTAGTAAGCTCAAATAGACAATCACCAAACTTAGGATCATTTGAATTCATTTTACTCAAGGCAATTAACTTATGAAGTATCTCATCTAAGTTTTGCGAGGAATAGTTTGGAAATATTTCCTCAAGAAATCTCCGTATAGTATAAGCACAATCAAGACTAGGCAAGGGACCAATCAAATTTCTAGGCAAACCTCTAGTGATAAGATTAACAATTCTAAGGTTGCGGAGCATGTCAATAGACTCATCAAGGGTAGGATGCATAGGATCAACATGAGGTGCACAAGGGCTAGTAATGTACTTGTTGAAATGATATTCATTGAAAATCACAAGCATCTCATTTTTCCACTCATGAAAGTACTCTCCATCAAGTATAGGCACTCTATGTCTAAGACTCCCCAACATAGACTCATCCATCTTCCTCCAATGGTGATTAAACGAAAGCAATGGAGACCAAATCTCTGACACCAATTGAAAGGATCGAGAAGAGGTGTCTAGAGAGAGGGGGGGTGATTAGACCATAAACAAACAAAGTTGGTAGTTTTTAAGTTTTTCAAGTTGAGGTGATAGATTAGCACAATTTCAAGCAAACACATTACAATTCAAGCAAGCATGCAAAGAGTATATGAGCAGCCAAAAGCAAAGCATGCAACTTGCAAGAAAGTAAAGGGATGGGATTGGAGTGTGCAAACGCAATTGGTGACACGGAGATTATTGGCGTGGTTCTGATAGGTGGTGCTATCGTACATCCACGTTGATGGAGACATCAACCCACAAATGGTAACGGCTGCACGAGTCCATGGAGGGATCCACCCATGAAGGGTCCATGAAGAAGCAACCTTGTCTATCCCATCATGGCCATCGCTCACGAAGGACTTGCCTCACTAGGGTAGATCTTCATGAAGTAGGCAGTCTCCTTGCCCTTACAAACTCCTTGGTTCAACTCCACAATCTTGTCAGAGGCTCCCAAGTGACACCTAACCAATCTAGGATACACCACTCTCCAAAAGGTAATTGATGGTGTGTTGATGATGAACTCCTTGCTCTTGTGCTTCAAATGATAGTCTCCCCAACACTCAACTCTCTCTCATAGGATTGGATTTGGTGGAAAGATGATTTGAGTGGAAAGCAACTTGGGGAAGGCTAGAGATCAAGATTCATATTGTAGGATTGGAATATCTTGGCCTCAACACATGAGTAGGTGGTTCTCTCTCAGAAAATGAATGCTGGAAGTGTAGGCATGTTCTGATGGCTTTCTCCACAAATGAAGATAGGGTGGAGGGGTATATACAACCTCCACACAAAATCTAACCATTACACACAATTTACCAAACTCAGTGGGATCAAATCAAAAAGTCGGTCATACCAATTAAGTTCATAATGTGACCGTTAGGCATTTCGGTGGGACCGACATGTCAACTCGGTGAGACTGATTTCGTTAGGGTTAGGGCATAACATAATCTCGGTTTGACCGATTACACAAACTCGGTGGGACCGACTTTGGTAGTAAGCTAACCAGAGAGTTGGTCAGGCAAAGTCGGTGGGACCGATTCGCTCATCTTGGTGGGACCAAAATGTTACGAAGAGGAAACAGAGAGTTTGCATTGCAAACTCGGTGGGACCGATCGATCCACCTCGGTTAGACCAAAATGTTACGAAGGGAAACAAAGAGTTTGCAATCCCATCTCGGTGAGACCGAGATCCCTATCGGTGAGACCGATGTGACTAGGGTTTCTGGCAGTGGCTATGTCAAGTGAACTCGATGGCGTCGGATAGATCAAATCGGTGGGGCCGAGTTTGACTTTTGGTTTGGGACATATGTGGATATGAGAAAGTGGTTGAGGGCTTTGGAGGATATCATTAAGCACTTTGATCAAGCAAGCCATTAAGCAACACCTCATCCCCTTTTAATAGTATTGGCTTTCCTATGAACTCAATGTGATCTTGGATCACTAATATAGAAAATGTAGAGTCTTGAGCTTTGAGCTTGGGCCAATCCTTTGTCCTTAGAATCTTGAAGGGGTTCCACATCCTATGTCCATGCCACTCCACTGTTGGACTTATCTGAAATATACTAGATGAAAGTATTAGTCCAACAAGAGATATGTTGACATTAATTACCAAAACCAACCAGGGAGCACTTGTGATTTCAGGCCACGACCACCACCTCCTGCCTTCGGGCTGGGGTGGCGGAGCGGGTGATGGCCACGGTGGCCGGCAGTGGGGTGGAGGCCACGACGACCACCTCCCGCCTTTGTGCCGTGGCGGAAGAGCGGGCGATAGGCCTGGCTTGCGATGGTGGTGTGGCGGCAATGGCGGCCGGCAAGAGCTGCCGACGGGCAGCGGAGACAGAGCATGTGGTGGGTGTTCCATGCACAACCAACAGGGACGCCACGTGCACTACACTACAATGAGGACTGCACCGCCGCCGGGATGTAGCCTCCTAGCTGGAGCTGTTGTCTGATGACGGCGGAGTGGCTGAGCGACCACGACGGACTTGTGCCATTGGCGATTGTGGGAGAAGCAGACGAGATAAGCTACAGGCTGGGAGGGGAAAATACGCAGGACTCACCGGCCGCGAGGGTTTATATAGCAGGCTGGTAAGCATTGGGATTTTGGGGGATTTCACCGATTCGGGCAGGAAGCTTGTATGAGAACTTGCGAGGCTGCACGGAAACATGCTCACCGATGATTCATTGGCACCACCTTTTAGCCAAAACAACGTCCCTGCGCGCTGCGCAAGCTTGCGTTGTAAGCCTACTGTGGCAGCGGCGTGACAAGACGTGCAAGAGGAAGACGAAAGGCCACGTACACACACGGTTAATAAAAAAATGTTTGCGATTTAATTGCCTACTATACCCCCGTCCTGGTTTATAAGTAGGATTTAACAAATAAAATACGAATGCATGTCGCCAAAGATTATATAGTTGGATTCATATTTGAACATAGTTCCCAATTATATAATTTTTATAACATGCATTAACATTTTGTTGGTTAAATTTGAGGGCAAAGTATGGCACAGAATATAAAGGGGACTATAGACCAAGACGAAGGTAGTAGCACACAGCTGCTCTCCACGCAGTGACGCAAGTGTCGGCCGGCTTGTAGGTGACCATTTCCTGCATGTTCAACTGCTCTATGCGTGTGGTTGCTTGAAGTTGAGGCGGCCGCAGCTCTGCTCTCGCGTCCATCCAGGTGCTCCGCCCTCGTCCCTCCACGGATGCTACCAGTTTGTGTGGCTGATGCACGATCACACACGTTCGTGTTCATGCGGTTACACCGGGCACGGCGCGACAATGCAGTTACCCGCTGCAAAAACTGCCATGCGGACGCGCTGAGAATCCAGGCCGCCCGACCCCCATTTATTCCTGCGGCCATTTACCTTCATCTCTCGCGTCATACGACACAATAAGCACACCCACGATGACACATACAAAGAGGACATCTAGTAGTTCCAATGGCAATCCCCATGGCTCCAATGGCGCTTCCAGCGTCCGCCGACGATAACGGCGGGCAGTTCACCATGCATCACGTAGTGGACACCCACGTGAGGGGGAAGGCCCTCTTGGTGGTGTACACAAATGATCTGGTGTCGGTGGAGAGCTCCATCCAAACTATGGAGTAGTTCCTTGCCAATGACAAGTACCAAGTGGTCGGCTTTGACCTTGAGTACACCATCGGTCGCGTCGGGCATGATCAAAAGGTTGTCATCGCCTAGTTGTGCGTGCAACATTAATTCCTCGTCTACCACTACCACCTGGCCACAAGGCCTTGCGAGCGTTTCTCCATGTTTATCAATAGCTCCAACTACAATTTTGCTATGGTGGACACCACCAACGATCTAAAAGCGCACAAGGTTTCGCGCTTGAAATGCCAGAATCTTGTCAACATCCAGGACCACTACAAGGTCTGGGCAGCAACAACAACAAATAGAACTCCCTGGTTGACATCGCCTCGGCCATCATTGACCCCTACTACATGAAGATGAAGGATGATAGCAAGAAGGACAAGAAAGCCTGGCATAGTGTTTGGCATGAGAGACTAGATGAACAACATGTCAAGTACACGGCCAAGGACGCATACACAAGCTACGAGATGTACAGGCGGATCGTTGACATGAGGAAGTGTCGTCTTCATGCCCCATACGAGGGATCGAGCCACAGAGCAGTGGCGGGAGCATCACAAGAAGTAGATGATTATACGATCGTTTCTCCTACTTTTTTTGAAACGGAATTTCTCCTACTTTAGAATGCATGCAATTGTTTACTGAGGTGTGTGCGAATGATCTGTAGACAGAGCAAATGACAAGGCTTATTAGCAGCAATCGTCTATGTTATTATTGGTCTTCGCACACATTTCTGATCATAGACCTGTTTGCCGCGTATCACACACATCTTGTTCAGTTGAACTATTTCCATTGTGTTACGCAATAAAGGATGCAAAGAGGGATCTACAGCAGCAAGGACCAGCTTCCCTACTGATAGCTCATCTAACAGAACTCCCAAGTTACCAGTGCTGATCTTGGAGTAGTCATGAGATGGGTGACCGAATGGGAGGTGGGCTCAATATTAACTAGTTGGATGGGTAACTGCAAAGGTTTATTATAAACCTTTGCAGTGACCCATCCATCTAGTTAATATCGAGGTCTTTGTTTTGTAATTTTTGACATTTTTATGTTTTTTGAACACATGTTGATTGGCTTGAAGAAGGTCTATCTCGTTACTTTTTGATATTTTTTTTGAACACACAAATTAACCTCTGTGTACTTGTTCTCAAATTAACCTCCAGGCATGTTTGCCACATATTACACACATCTTGTTAAGTTAAACTGTTGATGTTCTCTTCCCTAATCCAAACAGTTCATTCGAGTGAACCGCATGTCGTATATCACTCACACCTTGACTTGGCCGACCGTTTCTGTTTCTTTCCCTAATAGCAAACAATTCATCGGAGCGAACTGTATGCCGTATATCGCAGACACATTGATATGGCTACTCGTTTCTGTTGTTTTACCTCATCGCAAATAGTTAGAATGGACTAACCGTTTGCCCTGCATCGCACATGTAACTAAAATCTGAATCGTGTTTGATGGCTCCGCCATCGCAAATGTTTTGCACCTTTTTTGACGGTTCTTTTACACCATCGTCTACGATTAATGCATCGCACACAGTTTCATGAAATGGTCTCTAATCGTAGTTTCACGTTAGCAGCATCCTACAGTAGTGCACCCAGGATCATGGAGATCGAGCACCGGTGAGGCGAGGAGCAAGGAGGGCGTGAAGTGCTATACCGAACACCGGTGACAATAAGGTTTAGTAGGGTAACATGGAACTTATCCATGGGGGAAAATGAGGTTTAGTCATTAACGCCGAAAGCTCTTGTCTAATTTGATTATCTTAATTATCGAGGCAACCCCGCGCGATGGGTAGGGCCTGCGATAGGACAACTGATTCTTGATGCAGGACTCGTGCCGGTCAAGATGTTATTTGGACACATCCCCCACTTTCATAACAAGCACATCTCGACGGGTGACTTCCATCTCAGAAACTAATATCTTATTTGATCACATCGCAAAACAAGGTTGTAAGCATAAGACCTCATTGCAAGAATCTTTCACAGGGTGGAGCAACAAAAGTGACCCATGGAGCTTGTCGTGAACATCCTAGGCGTAGATTGGCGATAGGCGGCGGGCAGTGTTGGTGGTTTACAATGTTTTGTGAGAGGTTAGCCTAGGGTTTAGGGTTTGTGTTGGTGTTGGTGTTCTGTAGATGCCCGCATGTACGCATTTGGGCTACACTTCTTGTAAATATGCTCTCTCTCTTCTATAAAAATATGGTATGCCATTGGCCTCGAAAAAAATCATAAGACCAAATCCACGTACTTGTTTTTATTATAAGTGTCTGAATTACTATTTGATTGTTGATCCAATCAAAAGTTGGATTTGACACTTTGACAAAAGCTTGCTAGAGACCATCGCTTCAAGAGAATCTTCCTCTTGTGGGTTCGATAACCCAGGGTCACCTCTAGGGAAATAGGTGCGGGATACTCTTTTTTGTTCCAATACCGGATCAATAAAAAGGATATATCAAGCCCTTTTTCTGGCGCCATTGCTGGGGAGGAGTTTCGTATTCCTAGTCTTTGTGTTTACAATTTTTATTAAAGTTAGTTTTTAGTTTTTGTCTTTACTTTTCTGTTTTTGGTTTAAGTTCTATTTTTTAGTTGCAAGTCTTGTCAGTTAAAAAAACTAAAAAGATTACTATGGCTCATAATCTTGGGAGTTTTGCTACTCCAAGCAACAACTTCATGCGTGAACCTATAGCACAACCTGAGGTAGCAGCCGATGAGTATGAGATTAAACCGAACTTAGGTTCCATGGTAAAATAGGACCAATTTGGATGCTCTACTTCATTCCAATATTTTTTACATATTAAACAAAAAATCTTCGTGAAGTTTCAGATCATTTGGAGCTCCGTAGAATAGCTATCTCTGTTGTAGCTCTTTTAGGTCCAGAATTCTAGTTGCCGGTGATTTCCCTCTTCATATAGATCATGAAAATTAAGAGAGAAAAGGCATTAGAATTGTATCATAAAGTGAAATAATGACCAAAACACTATAAATAACAATAGGAAAACATGATGCAAAATGGACGTATTAGCTCTTTAGCGAGCCACTCGTCGTGGATGCTATGTTTGAAAGCTGCTATATTTCAGCATCGGGGCAGTCCACAATCTAGTTCTTCTTTGTCTGAAATGGGTACCATAATTTTTTTGCTGACTCTCCTTTGCTCGTGTACAATATGGTCGAGATCATTGGCATTTGGATGTCGAACATGGGTTCCTTGGAAATTTGCTCGGAAAGCATCCTCCAAATCTTCCCATTTGCCGAACGAGTTCTCAGGCAGACTGTTAAGCTAGTGTCGAGCTGATCCTTTAAGCTTCAAGGGTAAATATTTGATGGCATGGAACTCATAACCTCGGTCCATTTGTATGTGCATGAGGAAGCTCTCTATCCATACCGCGCGGTCCGTAGTTCCATCGTATTGTTCGATGTTTATGGGTTTAAACCCTTGGGAAATTGGTGTTGTATCACTGATACGTCCATTTTGCATCATGATTTCCGACTGTTATTTATAATGTTTTTATGTACAATAATGCTTTTGGGAGTAATTCTAATGTCTTTTCTCTCATAGTATGCAAGGTTTACACAAAGAGGGAGAATGCCGGCAGCTGGAATTCTGGACTTGAAAAAGCTATGTCACAGATACCTATTTTGCACATCTCCAAATGAGTTGGAACTTCATGGAGAATTATTTTGGAATATTTAATAAATATTGGAGCAAATAGCTAACGGAGGGGCCACCTAGTGAGCACAAGACACCAGGGCGCGCCAGGCCCCCTGGGCGCGCCCTGGTGGATTATGCTTAGCCCAGCCCACCTCCGGTGCCCATCTTCTAGTATGTAGGTCACTCTGACCTAGAATAAAATAAGGGGAGGACTTTCGGGACGAAGCGCCGCTGTCTCGAGGCGGAACTTGGGCAGGAGCACGTTTGCCCTCCGGCGAAGCGATTCTGCCACGGGAATTTCCCTCCCGGAGGGGGAAATCGAAGCCATCATCATCACCAAAAACCCTCTCATCTTTTGGAGGACAATCTTCATCAACATCTTCAACAACACCATCTCCTCTCAAACCCTAGTTCATGTCTTGTGTTCAATCTTTGTACCGGAACCTCAGATTGGTAACTGGGTGACTAGTAGTGTTGACTACATCTCGTAGTTGATTACTATATGGTTTATTCGATGGAAAATTACATGTTCAGATTCATTATGCTATTTAATGCCCCTCTGATCTTGAGCATGATTATCATTTGTAAGTAGTCACTTTTGTTCTTGTGGTCACGACAGAAGTCATGTTGCAAGTAATCATGTGAACTTGATATGTGTTTGATATTTTGATGATATATATGTTTTGATTCCTTTAGTGGTGTCATATGAACGTCGACTACATGGAACTTCACCCTATTTAGGCCTAAGGGGATGCACTGTGGAGTAGTTATTAGATGATGGGTTGCTAGAATGACATAAGCTTAAACCTTAGTTTATGCGCTACTTCGTAAGGGACTGATTTGGATCCAAAAGTTTAATGCAATGCTTAGATTTTATCTTAATACTTTTCTCTTAGTCGCGGATGCTTGCAAGGGGGTTAATCATAAGTAGGAGGCTTGTTCAAGTAAGAACAACACCTAAGCACCGATCCACACACATATCAAATTATCAAAGTAGCGAACACAAATCAAACTAACATGATGAAAGTAGCATGGTGAAATTCCCGTGTACCCTCAAGAACACTTTGCTTATCATAAGAGACCGTTTTGGCCTGTCCTTTGCCACAAAAGGATTAGGCTACCTTGCTGCACTTTATTTACCATTACTGTTACTTGTCCGTTACAAATTATCTTGCTATCAAACAACTTGTTACCGACAATTTCAGTGCTTGTAGACATTACCTTGCTAAAAACCGCTTGTCATTTCCTTCTGCTCCTCTTTGGGTTCGACACTCTTACTTATCAAAAGGACTATGATTGATACCCTATACTTGTGGGTCATCAAGAATCTTTTCTGGCGGCGTTGCCTGGGAGTGAAGTGCTCTTGGCAAGGAAAACTTATTACTACATGCTAGAATTTATTGTCACTTGCTACTATGGAAAACAATCCTTTGAGGGGTTTGCTCGGGGTATCTTCACCTTGAACGGAAGCATAATTAGTTGCCTCTCAACCTACTGCACCTACTAAAAATATTGGTTATGAAATTCCTTCACGTATGATAGAACAACTGCTAGCTCATCCTTATGCAGGAGATGGAACCGAACATCATGATATGCACTTGATCTATGTGGATGAAATTTGTGGATTATTTAAGCTTGCAGGTTCGCCTAGAGATGAAGCTAAGAAGAAGATTTTCCCTTTATCTTTGAAGGGAAAAGCATTGACATGGTATAGGCTATGCGTTGATATTGGATCTTCGAACTAGAATTGATTGAAATTGGAGTTTCACCAAACAAATATCCTATGCATCTAGTTCATCGTGATCGGAATTATATATATAAGGCCTCATGAACGACAAAGTATCGCTCTAGCTATGCCCCAATCATGAGCTCTCTAGAGAAATTATTATTCATAATTTGCTTGGCTTTCTCATGATGATCAATCCATGCTCGATACTTCTTGCACCGGTTCTTTTATGAAGAAGACTATTGAATTCAAGTGGGATCTTTTACAAAGAATTAAACACAACTTTGAAGATTGGGAACTCGAAGAAGGTAAAGAGTTAGGTATTAAGCTTAAGTTTGATTGTTTTAAATCTTTTATGAATACCGATGCCTTTCAAAAGTTTAGCACTAAATATGGACTTGACTCTGAGATAGTAGCCTCTTTCTGCGAATCATTTGCTACTCATGTTGATCTCCCTAAGGAGAAGTGGTTTAAATATCACCCACTGATACGTCTCCAACGTATCTATAATTTATGAAGTATTCATGCCGTTATATTATCATTCTTGGATGTTTTACAATAAATTTATAGCAACTTTATATTATTTTTTGGGACTAACCTATTGACATAGTGCCTAGTGCTAGTTGCTATTTTTTTGCTTGTTTTTTATGTTGCAGAAAATCAATACCAAACTGTCGGGGATATACCCCGCGGTATAAACCGCCGGATGAATGATCTGGCTAGAGTTTGGCGATTCACTGGCAACCCACTTGGACCTGGCGGTTTATGATTCATTGGTAATCCGGCAGGCGGGTCAGAGGAGCGACAAGACCCGGTGCCCCAACGGGTGGTTTATGGAAGGCCGGATCACGCTATGGTGGGCCGGTTTAAGAGGAAAGGCATGAGGAATATTTACCTTACAAGGAGTTAAGACCAGGACTTGTATCCGGTTTGTATTAGAGATAGACTAGTCCTAATCCTAATAGGACTCCACATGTAACCCGCCCCTTCAACATATATAAGGAGGGGCAGGGCTCCCCAAAGAGGGACAAGCTACAAGTAAGAAGAAACAATCTTAGGGCTAGACACAAAGAGGAGAGCCGGTTTACGGCGACTCCCTCGTGATGATAATGAGACCTAGCCTCAAACAGCATGTAGGGTTTTTACCGGATGATGTTTCCCGGGGCCCGAAGCTGTCTAAATCCCTGTCTTGTGTTGCGTCTCTCGATTCCGCTCAACCCCTCTCAAGCTACCAGATAGATGCGTTGGCCTCGCGACTAAGTCCTTACATTAGGACATCTGCCGTGACAAATCCACGACAGTTGGCGCCCACCGTGGGGCCTGCGCACGGTGGTGTTGAGGTCTTGGAGGGATTTCTTCAGGGATCAAGGAGCTCGCGATTAGACAGATGAAAGTTTTGAGTTCAAGAAAATTAAGATGACGTTGCGTGCGTCGCAACCGCAGCAAATTGAGGACCGATCAGTGCAAGGATCATGTCACACGGATCGATAGGAGATTTTTTGGCAGCGTGTTAAACCACAAGTCGCCGAAAACGTTGATTTCCTGCTGTTGTCTGTTTCTCAGATTACGACCCGGAGGATATATGGACGTGGGCGTAAAAACGAAGTCAACCGTCTCGGATTCCTCGGTCACCACAGATCGTTCATCACCTCTTCCGGTCGCTGTCGCCGCATTACCAGTTGCCTGGCCCACCATCGGAGCTGCCGCCATCTCCGGTTACAAACTGGTCCACCTCATCATATTCAGCTGCCGCTACGTGGTCGCACTATGCTCAGGGAAAAGTAGAAGGTCAGAGGTTATTAAATCGGCCACAGGAGCTAGTTTTTGAGCAGCTGGCAGTAATTGATGTACGTAACCTGAGTATCGCGGGTTCGTATTACGTCAAATCCATCAGTCTCTCACGTGATGGAAGCCAAAGCATGTAAGACAAAAATCTAGAAGGATTTCTATACTACGTCCGGAGTTGCCCGGAGGCTGCGCGTCGTTCATCTGTACCCGGCTGCCTATGGATATGATCTACTCTACGTCAACATGCCGAAGTTACGCGTACGTCGAGCTGCACGACAGACATATACAGCATGCAGCCCAGTCATTTTGTTTCAGCCTCGGCTTCCGCTAGCCGGACCACCTTAAAAAAAGGGAGTCAACGACTCGGAAGTGGATCCCGTTTTCGAATCATAGTCACTCTTTGCCTGGCTTCAGCCGCCGCTGCCGAGGGTGGCTGCCGTGCTTGCCTTTGATGGATCGCGCTGAGGATAATGCTATATGTCCACGATCAACAGACAAAAAAAATCAGGTGCTATTTTTCCTATGTATTTTTACGCACATATTAATTTGTGAGAACATTTATTTTGTCGCGTAATATTTTTTACGCAGGATAATCATTTAGGACAAGGGTGTTATACAGCGGATATGGAGCGCGCACCAGCATAACTATGCACTGACGTCCGTCTGTGTCATGTTGCTCAACGGATATGCATGCAAGTCATCGCCCCCGCTACATCAACACGACGAGGCTGACTCGTCCGTCTGCGCGGTTTTACCGCGCTTGCTATTGACTCGCCCATCCGCACCGCCTTAAAAACGCCCCGGACAACTCGCCTGTCCGCGCCAGCTTACAAACGTCGCGGCCGATTCACCCGGCCGCACCGGTTTACCACACCGCAGCCGGTTCATCCGGGAGCGATTTCAACTCCACCTGGCGATCATCAACTTCATGGCGGATTATTTCCGGCCTAGCACATCAGGTGAAATCTATCTAAAATATATTTTATTGGTACATATTATTTTTTGTCAAAGAGCAGTTTATCTTTGTCTTGGTCTGCAATACTGTTGATGTAGGACAATTGTTCACTACATCAAAACAACGTGGTTAACTCGCCCGTCCGTGCCGGTTTACGACACCAATATCCGGTTTACAATGCCGCGGCCGACTCATCTGTCGGAACCGCCACTTATGATGCAGTCGTCTCTGCTGTCCATCTCTCGCGGCCTGGTCTACATCGACATACTGGGCCGCACCGTCTGCATGAGCTGTTTATTGGATATGAGCAAGTCACAACTTGGGTAGCCCGGTTTTCTTTCAAATTGGAGGCAAATTATCGTCAACCGCCGTCTGCACTGGATGGCTCAATAAGCAGGCACACAAGTCGCCGCCATTACAGTTCTGGTTAACTTCAAATCGCCAGTTGGAAGGAACCATTGGCCAAGTTGCTGACACGGCTCATACGGGATCATTTATAACCCGCCGCAGTCACCTCAACCTTCTGTGGATTTACATCATGCTATCAACACCAATGATATACAAGTTAGGTCGGTTTATATCATGGTCAAATATGAAGAGTTTCAAGCCAACTCCTCGAGTCACCTTGAGACTCGGGGGCTACGATGACATGACTCAGCAAATCTTGCTAGTTTCAGCAAATTTAAGAACCCCAGGACAATGGAGGGAATGATAACCCGGTCCAGGAGGCTACTGTTATTTGAAGGCCGTCAGAAAATTTCCGGCTTAGAAAGTATATGACAGTTACAAAATCCCGGCTCAATGAAGAAGATCCGAGTCATCAGAAAGGATTCCGGTTTAAAATTCGGCTCAAGGGAAGTCAGTCTCATTGAAGCTCTCAAATATCTGGTTTACAATCCGATTCAAGGGAAAGATGTCTCCCACAAAGCTTTGAAGCTCTCAATATCCGGTTCAAAATTCCGGTTCAAGAAGGATTTATCTCTCGCAAAAAGTTAAAGGGTGCCAAAGAGGACCTGCTGCCATGATGCGCAGTTCAAACATGGGTATCATGCCTTATTGGCCTAACATATTATTGATCACATGGGGGCTTCTGCTTCATAAAGCGGGGTCTCTGTTCTTTTTTACATCATGCGTGGTTACACGGAGGTTCTGTCTTAAAGCGCCCTCCGGTTTACCTCTTGGGTTAGCTTTTCAAAGCACCATGTTATATCACTTGGGGCCTTGGTCGTGTCCATACTAACACAACACCTTTTGATAGGCGAAAGCCACCAGATCATTTGGGGACATGGTCAAGTCTGAACCAGTCACGCCTCTTGGTCGGCCTAAGGCCACAGAATCACTTGGGGGCTTTGGTCGAACCCGAACCATCGTCACCCCTCTTGATCGGCGTAATGCCAATGCATCACTTGGGGACTTGTGGTCACGTCTGAACCATAGTCACGCCTCTTGATCGGCCTAAGGCCACAGAGTCACTTGGGGGCTTGGTCGAACCTGAACCATTGCCACGCCACTTGATCGGCATAATGCCACGGTTTCAGTTGGGGACCTGGTTGACTTGAACCATAGCTACACCTTATTGGGAGCTTGGTCGTGTCCGACCATGGTAACACCATCTGATCGGCTCAGTAAAGCCTCTTTTTGCAAACGGTCTTATCATTGCCTTTGCTTCCATCTGTTTTTTATAACTGTTATTTGATTTTTGTTGCGTTTTTAAACCGACATTGTTAATTCGTTTCAAACTGTCAATTACAAATTGACGGAACACGGTCAAATTTTAATCCGGAGGCCATCTGCCCGGTTTGATTTTCTATTACCATCCTATTATGGAGTAAACCGGCGTTCATTAACCCGGCTTGACTTTCAATTACAAGTTGTCAATACAGGATCAAGTTATAATCCAGAGACTATCGGCCCGGTCTGGTTTGACTACGAGTCGCCAGTATTGTATATGGTTAAACCGGTGTTTATCACAACCCGGTACGGTTTATCATCAACGAGCACAGTATGAAAGGAGTTATCATTACTCAAGATTGGGGTTATCACTCTTACTATAAAAAGTTGGTAAAACCAGCAATGTGATTCAATATCACAGGTATGATATATTTCATATTTGATTATTCTTAAGTGCAACCTTGGTTATAAACCCAGGTTATATGTTGGGCATTATGACCCGTCCGGCGGTAAACCGCCAGGACACTTTAAACTTGTTGTATGCAGAAACAGGTTGAATAAAGCATGATTATAAATCACTGACGTTTATTAAACTGGCCTGGCTTTCGACTATGTGTCGCCAGTATGATGATAAATTATTCGGTGTTTGTTAAACCGGCCTGGCTTTAAGATGATAAGTCGCCAGTATATGATGAAAAATTATCCGGTGTTTATTAAACCGGCCTGGCTTGGGACTATAAGTCGCCAGTATATATTTGGATTGCGCCATTGGAATCATGCGCTTATAAATCATTGGGTTATATTATTTTAATAGCCAAACTTGGCTGAATTTTCATTATGATACTGAACGAATAAGGTTTTCATACCAGAGTATATTATCTTGAATAGCCAACATGGCTGGATTTTATTATGGTTATTAATAACCAGTATTATTGAGGTTTTCAAAGTCGCTTTAGCGCAATGGCTATTATTTTATCAAAGGATATGATTTATTCTATAATGGAGGGAATAGTCCCGAGTCGCTGCAGGCTTACGACCCGGCACTTGGGGGCTACATTATTTAAATTGAGATTACATCAAATATGCAAGTCTCATGTCGCTGCAAGCATGCACCATGAAACTTGGGGGCTAATGCAAAGTAATTTTTTGCTCATATTATTGAAGACCCGACTCATCACATTATAATGAGCCGGCCCTTGGGGGCTACCAGTTGCTCCTGTCAAACAATTCAAGGTACAAAGCTTTTTATTCATTATATTGAAGGGTCCACTTCTTAGTTGGTAAAGCACAAGGCTCTTAACCTTGTGGACGTGAATTCAAGCCCCATGATATTATTTTCATTGAAGTATATATCAAAGTCCCAGCTCAATATTATCTTACTGAGCCGGCCCTTGGGGGCTACACATCATTGCTCAAATCTACATGATTATATTTACAAAGTCCCTGCTCATTATTGCATAAATGACCCGGCACTTGGGGGCTACATATGTGGAATACTCAATTCTGACTAGTGATTGAGATGAACAACCTGGATTTCTTCAAGATTGTGATATTTATATTGAAGCAAGTCTTAAGCTGTTGCTATGCTACCTTCTTACGACTTGGGGGCTACAAGTGATAGGCATATAAGAGGTATATTTTCAAGCGGGATGTTAACTACAAGTATGACCCGGTGCTATTAATATTTATAAACCGGTGATCTTGGCAATGATAAACCGGCAAGTTCTACATTCTTAAACCGGCTGAAGATCAGATGAGGATCTCAAGGACCATTATTTTTGTTAAGTCATTGTGAGCTGAGTCAAAGAAGTTATTCTTCACAATATTTCTCTGCGAAAAACCAATGTCAGCAAATTGATTATGAAGCTGGCCTATTAAACCGGATTTTCTAGAAGAAGGAAGAAATGACAAGGATTTAAGTATTATCAAGTGCCGGTTTACAAGAATATTTAAACCGGAGCACAACCCGACAAATTTGTTCTTGTGTTTGTGTTGCAGATCAGTTTAACATGGATAAATCCAAATTAAACTGGGGGCTAATGTCGGGGACATACCCCGCGGTATAAACCGCCGGATGAATGATCCGGCTAGAGTTTGGCGATTCACTGGCAACCCACTTGGACTTGGCGGTTTATGATTCATTGGTAATCTGGCAGGCGGGTCAGAGGAGCGACAAGACCCGATGCCCCAACGGGCGGTTTATGGAAGGCCGGATCACGCTATGGTGGGCCGGTTTAAGAGGAAAGGCATGAGGAATATTTACCTTACAAGGAGTTAAGACCAGGACTTGTATCCGGTTTGTCTTTGAGATAGACTAGTCCTAATCCTAATAGGACTCCACATGTAACCCGCCCCTTCAACATATATAAGGAGGGCCAGGGCTCCCCAAAGAGGGACAAGCTACAAGCAAGAAGAAACAATCTTAGGGCTAGACACAAAGAGGAGAGCCGGTTTACGGCGACTCCCTCGTGATGATAATGAGACCTAGCCTCAAACAGCATGTAGGGTTTTTACCGGATGATGTTTCCCGGGGCCCGAAGCTGTCTAAATCCCTGTCATGTGTTGCGTCTCTCGATTCCGCTCAACCCCTCTCAAGCTGTCAGATAGATGCGTTGGCCTCGGGACTAAGTCCTTACATTAGGACATCTGCCATGACAAATCCACGACACAAACGGAGTCCAAATGCAGCAAAACTTTTTGGAGATTTTTTTGGACCAGAAGACATCTAATGGACCAAAGAAGTTCCAGAGGGGTGCCCCGAGGTGGGCACAACCCACCTGGGCGCGCCTGGGGGCCCAAGCACGCCCTGGTGGGTTGTGCCCAACTCGGTGGCCTCCTGCACCGCCTCTTCGCCCTATAAATTGCCAATTATTCAAAAAAAACCTTGGGATAACCCTAGATCGGAAGTTCTACCACCGCAAGCCTATGTATCCATGAAAAACAATTTGGACACTGTTCCGGCACCCTGCTGGAGGGGAAGATCATCACCGAAGGCCATCTTCATCATCCCTATGGTCTCCATGACGAGGGGGAGTACTCCACCCTCGGGGCTGATGGTTTGTACCAGTAGCTATGTGTTTAATCTCTCTCTCTCTCTCTCTCTCTTGTGTTCTTGAGATGGCACAATCTCGATGTATCGCGGGCTTTGTTAATATAGTTGGATCATATGGTGTTTTCCCCTCTCTATCTTGTTGTGAATTGAGTTTTCCCTTTGAGATTTCATTTTATCGGATTGAATACTTTTATGGATTTAACAACATTTGTTGTATGTCTTGCTATGAATACCCGTGGTGACAATGGGGTGTCATATTGATTCACTTGATATGTGTTTTGGCACTCAACTCGCGGATTCCTTAGGTGAAATTTTGGTAATCCATGCATAGGGGTTGATGCACGTTCTCGTCTTTGTTTCTCCGGTAGAAATCTTGGAGCACTCTTCGAGGTTCTTTGTGTTGGATTGAGTATTATGAATCTGAAATTGTTTGATGTGTATCGTATAATTAACTCATGTATACTTTTGGTGACATTGGAGTATCTAGGTGACATTAGAGTTGGTTGATGCGTATCATATGGTGTTATTTTAGTATGAACGCTTGGTTAGATTGATTGGAAAGATAGCTTGTTGTTATTTTAGTACGAACTCTAGGATAGATTGATCGAAAGAATAGCTTTGAGGTGGGTTTGTACCCTACAAACAATTTCTTCTTATGTTCTCCGCTAGATAAGAACTTTGGAGTGATTATTCATCACACATTGAGGGATGGTTATATGATCCAATTCAATTAGCATTGTTGAGAGATTTCACTAGCGAAAGTATGGACCCTAGGCCTCATTTTCAAGCATTGCAATACCGTTTGTGCTCGGTTTTATCAATTGCTTCCTTGCTGTTTTTTATTGTTACTATTCCAAAAATCAATATCTACTATCATTAATACACTTGTATCACCATATCTTCACCGAACTAGTGCACCTATACAAATTACCATTGTATTTGGTGTGTTGGGGACACAAGAGACTCTTTGTTATTTGATTGCAGGATTGTTTGAGAGAGACCATCTTCATCCTACACCTCCCACAGACTGATAAACCTTAGGTCATCCACTTGAGGTAAAATTGCTACTGTCCTACAAAACTCTGCGCTTGGAGGCCGAACACGAGTCTACAAGAATAAAGTTGCATAGTAGACATCAAGCTCTTTTCTGGCGTCGTTGCCGGGGAGGTGAGTGCTCGAAGGTATATCTTTAGTTCTTGCAATTGAATCTTTTAGTTTCTTGTTTTATCACTAGTTTGGCTCGTCATGTCTTTCTTGAAAATGATGGATCAAAAAATTGTGCTCAATTGATAGAAGAAGATTGCTATAAAATATTTGATAAAAAAATCTTTGAATGCTGATATGATGGCAATGTTGTTAGTATGAATTCTTTGAATATCCATGATTCTAATGATATGCAAAGCTACATGCTTAGGGATGCTATGTTTGCTGAAGATGATATTTATAGTCCCCCAAGTTTTGGTGAGAATATTTATTATGATGATATCATGCCTCCTATTTATGATGATTATTGTGATAACATGTATGCTATAAAGAATTATGATAACCATGAAACTTGTCATCATGATTTTAATTTTCAATCTCATGATAGTTTTTTTGTTGAGTTTGCTCCCACTACTATTCATGAGAAGAATTTTGCTTATGTGGAGAGTAATAAATTTTCTATGCTTGTGAATCATGAAAAGCATGATTTACACTACAAAAAAACACTTCCGTGATGATACGTGTTTGTCACAGCAGGTCACGTTTTCTGTCATGCATGTACATCCATGACGATTTTATGACAGGATCAAGATAGGCATACCTGTGTTGTCATAGAAGTGCTCCATGACATTACCAAACTTATCATCACGGAAGTGTCCACTTCCATGACAATAAATCGCGTGTCATAGAAGTTCTTTCGTCAAGGGAGACCGACACGTGGCATCCACTGTAACGGCTCGCTGTGAAGCTATTGGGTCTGGTTTTGGATCCGATAACCCGTTAACAGCCCCGACCAATGGGGATTTTCCATGTGTAAAATCATCATTGGCTAGAGGAAGCACGTGTCGGCTCACTGTTGGGACAAATGTCATCCACTCATTGGACCGAAGGCGCCTATGATATGTCGACACGTGGCACGGCCCAACAGAGGCCCATTCCCGTGAAAAGGCTGGCCCGTTTGACTTGTTCAAAAGGTGGCGGGCCGGCCCACGAAAAGCCTGTTAGCTGTTCGCATATAGCCCATTACAGCCTGCTAACCCAGGGCCCATCACGACCTATAAGAATTAGGCCCAGTAGCGTCATCTGAGCCATCCAATATGATTCCATCCCATTTTAACTTTCGGCCCATGTATGGCCCATGACGTCTTTCAGCCCATATGAGGCCCTTTGTAACTCTTGGCCCTTTAACGGCCTGTGGTGAAACTGGCCCGTAATGAATACTATATCACTTTATACCCATTAACGGCCCATTATTCCATTGGGTCGTTTCCAGCCCATGTTATCTTTTGGCCTTCCCAGGGCCCATTTATTCTTCGGCTCATTTCCAGCATTTGGTTACTTACGGCACGTTACTGTAATTTTCTGCTTGTGGGCCAAATTCAGCCCATGGTTACAGTCGGCCCGTTTGTGGCCCGTTAATACGTTGGGCCGTTTTCATAGCATCATCAAATATGACCGATTAACGACGGCCCATTATGGTTGGCCCATGAACGGACGATTCCAACTCAAGCCCGTTTACGACCATAATGAGATCTGTTATTGGCCCATGTTTGGCCAATCAATCATACGACCCATAGAAGGCCCATTGATGCTACGGCCCGTAGAAGGCCCATTGTGTCTACGGCCCATAGAAGGCCCATTGTTTCTATGCCCCGTAGAAGGGCCATTGTTTCTACGGCCCATAGAAGGCCCAATATTTCTATGGCCCGTAGGAGGCCTAGTGTCACTACAGTAAATATGTAGCCCATGGTTATTGTGGCCTACCTTTAAATGATAGGTTATTGGGGTCACTAGCAAACCGCGGAAAAAGAACTGCACTCACTACAAGCAAACAAATAAACAAGACAACAAGGAAATACATAAGCAAGCAACTTACGCTAGGCTATCATGGCTAATACACATATTACATCTACTGGGCATCAAAGTTCACCACCAGTGCAAATATAGGGAAAAAGCAGCATATCATATACACTGGTTGTCAAAGTTGGCGACAAGTGCAAACAAACGCCGCAGCAAAACAAGTCCAGAACTGAAACCACTTCAGAAGATCTCAAGAAACAATATCATGGGTACCCATAATGCTGGCAAGATGCTTAGCAAGCTTATTAACTTTCTCTTGTTTGGCGCTTAAATCCTCCAGCGCTTGCTGTTACACCAGAAAGTATGCATCTGAATTCTGCAGGGACTTCCTCAGTCCTTCAGCTTCCTGTCGCAGCACATCTGATCGATGTCTTTCAACTTGAAGTTGAGACTCAAGAAGACGAACTAATTCAGGCAGCGAGTTCGAAGAGCTTGTGCCAGTAGTAGTGGCCAGTAACTCGAACACTACATCAAGACGGGACTTTTGGGTTCTCTCACTATCGTCAAGATAGTTTTTATCAGCTTTCTTTGAGACCAATAGGGATGTCTCACTATCTTGAACCTTATCTACATTTCTTCCTTTACCATTGCATAACAGGTACTGTTCTCCAATATTTTGTCTGCATTTTAATAGAGAAACAAGCAGACACATCACAGGTTTACCATGTTGTATATGAAACTCATTTTGGTAAATCAGTTCAGTAGTAAAGTGGACAGGATAACATCATGAAACAAACATATATCTATGTACCATGGTCACTTTATGGTATATATCATTCTAGTTTTTGTTGCCAAATCAAGATAGAGACACAGTTCAAATAATATTTGTTCAAGACAAAGCAGAATAGACAGAATATAAGTGTAGGAAACTATAGAGCAATAACAACACTTGTAATGTGCATGACATGAGAACATAACTGTTTATTCTATTGAAACTGAAATCAACATAGAGCAAGTTACAACAGCAAACCAGTTAAAGAAATAGGTTTAAAACATACCTATTGCGCCATTGGAGTTTCAATTCCATCCTTCAAATTTGAAAGTAGTTGGTATCAGTAAATACAGTGATGCAAGAGCAAAGGCGTAGCTACAGAACCTGACCTGAGAACAAATCTTCTTCTCCTTTAAGCGTTGAGTTGGGATTCAGAGTGGTGGTCCTCGTGCTTTGGGCACTGTAGTTCCCTTACTAACTGCTCGTGTTTGGGTGCTCTATGGTGGAGACGGTGCTGTGTCAACTCGAACTGGGTTACTATCTGTTGGGGTTGGGGTTAGAAGGGGTGTAGCTGGTTCTCTGTCAACCTGGGTAGGGGTACAATCTGCGAGAGTCTGGGTTATGTGTGGTGGGGCTGGTTCTTGGGCAAGTACAACCGTGGTTCTATCTGCATCAACTAGTAGCACTATCTTTTCTGAAGACCATGTTATTACTCCCTTAGATACTGCCATCACCCTCTCCAATTCAAATGGCTGATAAACAATAAAAGTAATTGAAAGTACACACATTGTATTATAACAGGTGCAATGGATAGTGGGGAATAAAAGAGGGCATGAAATAATTCACATTTATATTGTCTAACCAAACAGGATAGCATGACACAATTTCACATATATGATGGCTAACTAAACAGGATAGCATGACACAATTTCACATTATGATGGCTAACTAAAAAAGATGGAAAGACATAGTTCAAAATATGATGACAATGTAAACAAGATGACATGATATAACTATATAATGTGTTTATTAAATAGGTTGGCATGCCATAATTCACATACATGCCGCCTATGGAAACATGATAACATGATATAATTCATAGATAGAATGACATAATTCAAAATATGACGACTGTAAACACTAAACATGATGAGATGATATAACTATATGATGTCTTTATTAAATGGGTTGACATGCCATAATTCAGATAGATGTTGTGTATGTAAACATGATGGCATGATATAATTCAAATATATGATTTATATAGTAAGCAAGTAAGCAGATGGCAATCCATATATGATGTAAAAACTAAGCAATGCAAGACAACATGCATGACATGGGTAATATAACCCTGCCAAGTTTGAGCATAGACCTTAGGGGGGAAATAGAACTGGTCATCAGTCTTTGAATCCTCCTCTGAGGAGCTCTTTGTAACCAGCAAGATGTCTGCTTCAGTAGGTAGCATTGTCTGCTTTGAATACCTTGTTTTCACTCCAGATACTTCCATCACCGCTTCAAATGGCTGATGCACAGGAAGAGTAGTTGAATATACAAAGGTTGTCGACAAATGGAACACGTAATACAAAAAAATGATAGCATGGTATAATTCACATACATGATGATTGGCTAAACAACATGGCATCACATAATTCACATGTATAATGCCTTTGCAACAAGATAGCATTGCATAATTCACATATATAATGTCTTGCAACAAGATGGCAATGCATAATTCATATATATGGCAATTACACACTAAACAGGTGGCATTCACACAAAGCATGTCTAAACTAATGAAATGACATAGCAATGCAAGACAACATACACACGATATGAGAAACATAACCCTGCCAAGTTAGAGCATACACCTCAGGAGGGAAATAGGACTGGTCATCTGTCTCTGAATCCTCCTCTAAGGAGCTATCCCTAACCACCGAGATATGCACTTCGTCAGATAGCATAATCCGCTCTGAAGACCTTGTTTTCACTCTAGAATTTTCCATCACCGTGTCAAATGGCAGATGCACACGCAGAGTAGTTGAATGTACTAACATTGTTGACAAATGTAATACGTAATGAAAAAAAGGATGGCCTGATATAATTCACATATAAGATGATTGGCTAAGCATGATGGCATTAAAAAAATTCACATATATGATGCCTGGCTAAACAAGATGGCGTTGCGTAATTCACATAAACGATGAATAAACTAAACATATGGCATTCACATAAAGCATGTCTAAACTAAGCAGATGACATATTTGATGTATAAAGTTAGCAATGCAAGACACCATATGCATGATATAACCAACATCAGCATGCCAAGTTAGAGCGAAGACCTCAGGGGGTAAATAGGAGTGGTCTTCTCCTTCTGAATCACCCTCATAACAGATATCTTCCTCTCAATTACAATTCGAAATGGGTGGAGGGGGGCTGCCTTTGCGCCTACCATGGAGCGACGTCTGTATTAAATTTTATTGCCATGCAAGGCTTGTCTCTTTTGCTCTATATGTTCAGTTCCATTGTGTACAATAACTGACATGCATAGGAATAAAACATAGTGAGATTATGTAAGGAGTGCATGCAGAAATCCAAAGTGATGGTAGCAACCTATGGATAGACCCAAAACCAATGATAGTAGGTAGATAATGGCTTCAGTTAAAAAATACAGATAATGGCTTCTTTACTGTTTGTTTCTCACCCAACATGAGACTCATAGTAGACACCAGAGACTAACCAGATAGTAGATCGATACTATTGATTGCGGCTCGGATATGTACCCCACAACCATTTAAAAACTCAAGTTTGACCATTAGTTTGGAGCTGACTCAGAGTTTAACCGGTGAACAGGATGATAAAGTAGCATGTAATATTAAGCGATGCATAACGTAAGCAGACACGAAAGAGTGCGACCTCTCTTGCAGAGCCATGTAGTCCTCAAGGTCATCTGCTCAGTTGATGATGGTAATGCATTTTTCATGGCTGCCGGCGGTGGGGAAGAAGATCTGAGGCGGCGAAAGACAGTCTGGAGGTCGGATTCCTGCCGTGTTGGACCCTCCTGTTGTTGGAGCAGATGAGCTAGGGTGGATGACGGCGCAGCAGGAGCGAGACAAACCACGCAAGGTTTTCTTTGACAACTATCTGTAAGAGAAGTAATTTTGTAAGGGCTCGTTTGAATTGGAGGATTCTAACAACGCATGGATAGGAAATACACAGTAATAGGATAGGAATGCACGTGCAAAGCAGAGAATTTAAAAACACAAGATTTCTGCCAATCTGGGTGTTTGGTTCACATATATTGGAAGATCACAGGATGCAAAGAAGCATGGTGAGATTAAGTCAAACCACAAGAAAATGTACGGTTATAATGCTATTATGCTACTATCTCTTAGTCTTGTGCTTCATGAATAGGAATTTGAAAAGGAGGACAAGTGGATATTAAAATTCCTATGGTTTTTCTGTCAAGGAGACACTAAAGGAACAAATCCTACAGTTTTCCTTTGCTCCATTCCTTTAAACTAGATGCATGAATAGAAGTACCATAGGAAACTTTCCAATTCCTATGTTTTCCATCACTTTTCCTTTCAAGCACTAGCAATTCTAGTAGGCAGGCTTGAGCAAGGAAAATCCTACACTAAAAAAATGTTTTTGTGCTACTTCTACTACTTTGGACCCAGGCTACTGCCCTACTAGCTCAACTCCCGGGCCCATCGACAAATGCATAGCTCAAACGCGCAGAGATAAATAATGATGGCATTCAAGAGAGTCCATCACGGATAGCTAAGTTGCCTGGTACCTCACTGCTTATCATATAGTAGGAGAAACTAATTGTATTTCACATTACTGCGTGTGCTTAGTGGACAATATATATAACATGTAGAGTAAAAAAGAGACGCAACAAGTGTACAACCTCTTTGGCGATGCCATGTCGATATCAGCATGATTTGGTTGGTCGGTGAGGATGATCCGACTGACTTGGCTGTCGGAGGAGGGGAAGGAGATCTTAGGCATCTTGAGATGGAGCCCGGGGTACTGCTCCACTGTGATGGAGGGTTTCGTCGTTGGAGCAGCTCCAGTGAGTTGTACGACACCGAGGCTGAAGCGGGATAGGAGAGACAATGTTAACCTGAGTGGAATTCTAATAGCATCTCCAATAGATGACGTAAAATACACAACCACAAAGTGCTAGATGTAAAATAAATCAGCCGCTCATATCCGAACTTAACTGTCGAAACTGAATTTACCTATCGAAACTAAACTCAACTGTCGAAACTGAATTTTGCTGTCGAAACTGAATTTTATTGTAGAAACTGAACGCACTAGAGGTGAGGCTACACGTCATTCGACTGACTTTTTCATCTCTGGTCAGTCGATTTTCCAGCCGTTGGATACAAAATCAAGGGCCTCCAGTTCATCTTCAACCTCCACCCCCATGAGCCGCCAGGCACCACCGGCAAGTAGCCGCCCCCCGCGGCCGGCGGTGCGCTGCCCCGCCCGCCCTAAAACCACACCCCACCGCCGGTCCGCCGCCGCCCCGGCCATCCCTCTAGGGCCCCTCGTGCCGAGCTTTTTCTCCGGTGATCCCCACGCCACCGCCCCACCACCGCCGGCGACCACCGCCCCCACCCTGAACCCTAAAATAGATACTGGGGTACCTCTCCAGCGAGCCCCCCTCCCTGCTGCGTCTGGTTCTTCCTTAACTCTGGCGAGCCCCACCACCCCTTGTAATAAGTCGATTCAGTCGACTAAAGTGTAGCTAAATCGGAGCAGCATCGCAAGCAAGAGCAAGAGCGAGAGCTGCAACGCGAGCAAGAGCAAGAGCAATAGCAATAGCAAGAGCGGACAAGGCAGGGGACCGAGAGCAAGAGCAGAGCAACAGCGGGAGCGAGAGATAAAGCAGCAGCAGCTCCTACTGATGTGGACATCGCCGCCGAGGAAGCGACACCATGGAGGAAGTGGCCGCCGCTGCCGCCGTGGATGGAGCCGCACCGTGTCGGCTCGGGACCGAGCACCGGCAGCACCGTAAGAACGAATTAAGAAGAAAATGCGGTGATTAGTGTACAACCTCTTGGTTGGCGCCGATTAGGCCGCAGATTCATCCGAGGAAATGGTGATGATGCTGCTCTTCCGGTGGTGCAGGTGAAGACGGCGGTGTGGGAATGGAGGTAGTGCGAAAAATGAGGGGAACATCGGGGCAGCTCCTTGGAGGTTGAGGACGGGGTGGCTGAATCGGTGGGATGACGAGATCGACGACGGATCCTCATCCGGTATGGTGGATGAGGGACATCGAGGTGTTGCTGTGGACGACGTCGTCGGGGAAGAGGCTCCGGCTGGGTGGCGGACAGAGGAGGTTGTGGGGCTTCGCGGGTTTTCGCAGCCTCGGCGTATGAATGGGTGGGCGGATGGGATGGGAGTGGGGAACCATGGCTTAGGGACGCGGTTTTCCGAAATGTGGGGTAAGTTACGAAAGTACCCCCACCGATTTGAGGCGGTTCTTTCGGTTCAGGGGTATCACGGGCATTTCACGTGTCGGGATTTCACATGAGGTGGGAGTTTTCGCGCACGTTGTAATTTTGGAATAGCAAGGCGCGGGTTGAGATGGAGGGAGTTGTCGGAGCACAACGAGACAAAGATATATATTAAATATTTTGGGGTAACAAGGCATGGGTTGAAATTTCCGGACAAGCCTAACGTGTACTATACCAAATCAATTCGCACTTCCATTAACGAAAAAACAAAAATAAATCAATTAACAGCACAGAAGAGAGTCTAGTCCCGTGTACTATACTAAATCAATTCTCACTACAAATGTCATTCAAAACTTTGAATTCATGTTATGTTCAATTAAATATTTTGTTATGTGTATAATGCATGCGACCTACTACTGAAATTAACGTTTTAGTGCATTCCAAACGTATATCCTACCGCTTCAATATGAACTAAATTTGAATTCGTTTCTCTATTTGAATAGGATCTACAATAATGATTGTTGTGAAGTCAAACCATTTGAATTCGTTTCTCTATTTTAATAAGATCTACAATCATCATTATTGTCAAGTTAAACCATCATTTGTATTATCTTCACAGCACACCACATGATTACTCTCGAGTTAGATATGAACTATGTGTACTATATGAACTCGAACTCAATTTTTTGAATCCACTTTATGTTGATTTCAAATCACAGTACATTTCAAGCTCTAGCTAGATCTTCATAATCTAAACCATGTCTCATATGCATAATGTGTTTATCACATAATGTATGGTGCCCGCCCCCTATGCCTACAAGTATTTAGATATGAGTTGCAGACACCACACATTATCACAAATTCAAATAAAATGTGAGATTGTTCGATATATATTATTGTTTAAATAGTTCGATATTTAGTTGTAAGGTGCAAACGCCACACATTATCACAAATTCAAATAAAATGTGAGATTGTTCGATGTATAGTATGGTTTAGATTGTTCGACATTTAGCTATGAGTTTCAAACGCCATGCATTATCACATTATGGTATAACATGGGCAAAACCACATCACACGTATCAGTGCTATATTCATGCATGCATATGTTTATAACACTATGATCTCCTATTCAAATATATGAATCCACTTTCATATCAAATTATGATCTTTGTTAGTCTCTTACACCCACACAATCTCTAACCTTTGTAGCTAGCACTAACTTTCTCTCGTGCATGCACACGCCCTCCTCGCCCTCCCCCTCCCCCAGCATTCTATCCATCACGTGCATTCATTTTTTTAAGGTCGTTCTCCCACAGTTTCCACAACTCCTTTCTGACACACACTAATCGATAAACCTCTCCAGCGATGTCTGCATACAACATAAACACACACCTTCCATCTCATCCTTTCTGTTTCCATGCCTTATCTCTCATTCGGTCCCACACACGTGTAAACTCTTGCCCCTCTTTTCATCAATCTCACAACCGCACACTCCTCCCCTATCTAGCTAGTAGCTCGGCCTCTCGCACCACCTCCTAGCTCCATTCTCACTGTCTATCCGTCTCGCTGGGCCTTATTTGCCTCTAACAAATGGATGTACACTGACCAATCTCCCCCTATACATATAGCTAGCTGGGTCCTTATAACTCGTTTTCCCCCCATGCGTCAATCGATCTACCTCATTAGTTATGTCTCTCCCTTCCTCGGACAAACAACAATTGAACTACCGATCGAGTTAGGTTTGCTTACCAAACACATGGTTCCCCTTCATCATACATGCATGCGTTCTGACAGATCTATCACACACAGGCACACACAGAAGCACATCCCCACTCTTATTGATAATATTGCAGTTCTACCCTGAGTTTGTCTAGTAGGCCTCTCCCACCATCTTCAATAAGCAACTCCATCACCCATCCAGCACTCTACCCCTCTCCCTCCCTCTCTCTCTCCTCTCTGTCTTTGTCCCATCCTATTTCCCGTCCTTCAGTTATGTATGGATGTCGACCTATCTCCCTCAAGACATAGCTGGGTCTCTCCTTCTCAACACATATACGAGTCGTTCTACCTCTCTAGTTAGGCCTGTGCCTCCCCCTCTCCCCCCCACACACATCAATACATCAAGCGCTCTAGTCATGTCTCCATGCCACACACAAACTTGACATGTGCCCTCTGACATTCTAATAGGTCAGTCACCCTATATCTTTGACTTGCACACACACAATTTCAATGGCTCTTTTCATCAATCTCACACCCACCCACTTGATCCTCTCTTTGACTCTATCGATATCTATGACCCCTCCCTCTCTTCTCGTGGATCGCCCGGCCCTCTATATATGATATGGATAGGCCTCCATTTCACACACATTACATGCAAAATTTTGTTTGAGATGTCATCGACACATATTCCCACAAATACATTCACGAAATCACACCCCCCAAACAAAAAATACTCACAATCACACATGCCATCTGTCTAGGTTTGTATCTCTCTCACACACACCCACGTAGGTGGGGGACATGCACAAAGAGAAGAGGTGCACGCACGGTGCACATACTCCTGTCTCTTTCCCAACCACACCTGCGTGGGCACACGGTGGAGCTCATTTCTGTATGAAAAGGCAGCCCACGTGGTAATTTGACACATGTACTAGTTGTCCACTTGATGGAGGGAGGATCGTCTACCACGGGTGAACAAACAAATTGCGACTTGACGCGTTATGTTAAAAAGGAGGCAAACCATGTGGGGCCTACCTTAGAGGCAAGGCTCTATACACTGAAGTACTTTTGATGTGTCCCGTCAACTTGCAGAATGAGGGGAAGCTTGCTTAGTACACCATCTCCCCCGCCCACGGCCGTGGTGGCTCACATGATGAGGTGAAGCTTGCTTACTAGTATGCCTTACACCTGCTCCCTCGCCCACGCATGTGGTGGTTCGCAGGACAAGGAGAAAATTTTACTACTCCCTCCGTTTACTCCTCGCCCCTACCTTGGTTAGAGAGATTATCATACTGTTTGGAATATATGTCCTTTAGTACTCCCTCTATTTACTTATACAAGGCCACTATAAAAAATACATTTTGCATAAAGACGTATATAGACGTATTTTAGGGTGTAGATTCACTCATTTTGCTCCGTATGTAGTCCATATTGAAACGAAGGTAATAGTACGCACTCTCCCTCACCCCTCGACCCTCGCCCATGTGGAGGACATGCAGCAATTCATTCGGTCTCATATAGCCAAAACAATATATACTGCAGTACTATTATTGCTCGACTTCCCGAAGAGGCGAAGAGCCAATTGCAAGGTTAATATTTTGGAGATGCCAAGCGCAAGGTTTATAGGAGAACGAGTAGTAGGTGCCGCGTCATTTATAAATAAAGTTTTTTCTTCTTCAATGGCACGTACGCAATATAAATAGGTTCATATGGAGAGAAAAGGAAACCGCTCCACTATATACATAGTCATGACGAGCCTACACGGTTGCTTGCTAGGGTTGCTCTCTTCACACTCTCTCGCACAAAATGACTGTTGCCACATCTCTAACATCTCGGTAGATCATGTCCGCCAGGGGAAGGGGTGGATGTTTAGTGTAGATACGGTCGCCGTCGCCGACGGTGAAAACCCACTGTCGGCACATCCCGACCAGGGGTCCCTGCCGTTCTCTCTCACAAAGCCGGTGAGGTTGCCTTCGTCCCTTGCTCACTGCTGCGACGTGGGCAGTTGCCGCCTCCCGCCACCCTCCTCTAGGTTAAGCTACATCCCGACATCCCTCAGGTACAACTCCCTTTACAGTTGGCTTGCACCACTGCTCCAGCTGGCCACATCACTCCATGTGGATATTTCTCTACTTCTTTGCCCCGCACATACCTTTACTGGCTTCTACGTACTGTATTTGTGAAGAGTTTATGTCTCATCTAGTCCCAGTAATCTTATTCTAATCATGCTTCTTCAATTTCTTTGCCACAGGGATGCTCATCTCGATTTTGGTGAAATTGCACAAAATGATCCTATGGTCAAAGGGTTGCAAACTTCATTTCTTGGGAAGCTTCAACGTTGCCAGCAAATTAAAGCCTGGTCAGGGTTTACAGTTCAAGGGCTAGGGACTGCATGGATCGTTTTTTCCTTTAGCTGTCTCTGTTCGAAAATAAGTGTCAACTTTAGTAGTAGTACAACTTTGTAATAAAGTTTGCATAAAGTTGAGACACTTATTTTGGAACGAAGGGAGTACATATTGACTATGATCTGTCAATCATTAAGATGCAATAGCATGCATCTTAGTCTCCTTTGTATTTGATGAAATGTTGCAATGGGCAACCTTGGACGCAAGATACATGAAACAGAAGCTCGAAGCTTCATAGCATTGTACAAATTTATCTCGCTGATAAATTATAGTATGTACTATACTAGTACTATGTAAAGAGTTAGGTGTCACACGGTGTCCAGAAAATATGGTGATAGTGTGAGGTGGGCCATGTAATCACTGAGCCTGCGTGTCTTCACTGCTCTCACAGTCCTCCGCTGTAAGAATGGAGAAAATTGTTATCTAGTAGTACCTCCTTTCACCGAAAGCGTGGGACATCCAGCAGACCTACCACCTCAGTAATAATGACCAATGAGCCGTCAAATCACATAGACCCAGTAGTAAGTTGGACGGATGAAGCAACCATCACTCTTGAATCCACTTCTCCCTTCAACGCAGGGGCCGGTGAGAGGTCGCGTCCACTCTACCCGGGCATGAATGCGGCACCAATTCTTTGGAGCGACGCTGATCATTTCAGGCAGGAAGCACACGCGGGCGATGGAGGGGCTTTGGGTGGGCCAAGCTAGTCAGGAGCGGGGGTGCAGTTGTCCGCCTGTCCCGACCGGACGCCCGGAAATGAGAGGATGCACCGACTCTGGCGGCTAAGTACACTACACACCATCTCTCTGTAGGAGTAGGTCGATGTGTCGCTCTCTCTAACACACACATGCTGTTAAACACACACACGCATACACACACACACACACACAAGTTCATGGAATAGGAATATCGTGCGAGGTTGAAGCCACAGGAAGTGAGATACAAATGGAGTACGTACAAGAAGAGAAGAGGTGACGAATATACAAATGGAGTACATACAAGAAGAGTAGAGGTGACGAATATTCCATCAAACCTGGACTGAGGAGTAGTACTCCCTCTGTCTAGGTGTTAAGTCATCTTACGGAAATCAGATATTCCCAAAATGTTTAGGCGTCGTCCATTAAATTCACATCTCAATCCTCTCCTGGCCTCGTTGCTAGCGAGCATTGTTACTTAGGGAGCATTTGGATCCTTAGCAAGAATAGCTTATAGCCTAGCCAGGCAAGGTTAGGCGTTTGGAACTGTTAAAATATGTTAGCTTTTGTGGGCGAGCTAGCTTGGGTGGGCTAGAGAAACCTTGCTAGCCCAGGAGAGACAGATTGGCTCGCTTCCGACGGCAAACTTCACGTAGTAGTAACATAGACTAGTAACATATGCATGTTACTAGTCCAAGTTACTCACCACTATGACCAGCCTAAGCAATGTAACCAAACGCTCCTTACTCTGCCTTGTTATCTCCCCCGGAAACCCAATGCATGGAGCGCAACTACGCGTTGATCAGTCAAGAAATCAAAGTCGGCTTGCATGCGAGTTAATACGTGGCCCTGCATGGTAGCTAAAACGACATCTCTTAGTTGTTGGGATTAATTGTTGCGTTTAGAGACAGAAATCAGGGCTTTGATTGGAGGAAGGACCGGTCAAGTTTCTCCTTCTCCTCCAATCTGCTTGCACCTTGGTCCCGCTGCACCTTCTAACGTGACTTATTACACCTAGACGGAGGGAGTAGTACGAGATATGGTGGCACACTGACTTAGGTCGAATACAAGTGCCCAAAATTGTGTGCATGTTATAATAAGGATTCACTTAAAATAGTACGTGAGCGAACAGAGGGATCAATTGGACAGTGTTCACGAGTAGTAGCGAGATGTGTGAGGTAAGATACACCGCTGGCGCTTTTAATTTTTCTTATTAATTTGTTTGTTTTACCCCCTGACTGGTGGGACCCAATGTACTACGTGGAGAGAGGTAAGGTGACTAAGGCTGCATTATTTCTGTACTACCAACACTGCTTTAAATCCCAAAAGACCTTAGACTAGTCACAATGGATAGTAACTTAGACTAGTAACATGCATATGTTACTAGTCTATGTTACTACCTCTATAGTGGGGAGTAACACTGTGTGATATCATGCAACACTTCATTTATTAGATTGTAGACTCATTTTGTCTTGGTCTGTGTGATGTTACAATAACTAGATATGTTACCACATGCCTCTCTTTCCTCATTAATTACTCGCCACATTATCTATTTCGCCTAAAGATGTGTGATGTTACCACCTATGTTACTCCCATTATGGATAGTCTTACCACAAAAGCCACATGACATGATTATGATTTAAATCCCAATGACTCCCACACAAAAAAACACGGCATGCTTGTCACACAAATGCAGGAATGTACAAAAGGTTAATCTGCTCTCGTTGAACATAAAGGGAGGGTGGTGTAGCTGGTTAGCCTGTTCGCTCATCAAACTTGAGGTCTCGGGTTCGATAACTACACCTGAGCATAATTTTGTTTTTGTTCGACTTCTTTCTTCCACCCAATGATAGGTAGGCCCCACATGACAAAGAGAGAAAGTGATCTGGGGCGGTGCCAAGAGGATTCTTTGACTGGTCAAAATGGATGGATATGGAGCTATACGATATTGTAGTGAGCGTATAATCACCTCATCGCGTATACGCTGCAACCTCAGTGCTTGTTTTCTAGGGTTTGCACCCTTCACACTCTCTCTCCAGTATATATATACACGCTGGAGTCTCAGCGCTTGTACTTGCTCTCTTCGCACTCTCTCACCCTCTCCAGATCTAAACAAGACTTCGTTGGCCTCTCTCTCCCCCCTCACTGCTGGTCAAAGAGCCGGCAGGATCCGTCTGCCGGGAAATGAATGAGGCTTAACGATGTCGCCGTCGGTGAGGGAGGGAATCCATTACCAGCATAGCTATTCTCTTTCACCCAGCGGTGGCGCGGGAGGGCCTCCGACCCGTTCTTCTTCACCGCCGTACATAGTGTGGGCCGAACGGCCTCCAGTCACCCACCGAACCACACCCCAAGAACCTTAAGGTATAATTTACTTATTCCACATGCATTGCTCTAGCTACATGTGGGCTTTTTCCACTTCTGCCCTCGAATCTAGGTGTTGGATCAAACAGGAAAGTAGTGGGGAAAGTTGTATAGCATGAATCTAGGACGTGGTTCAAAGAGGAAAGAAATGGGGGAAAGTAGTGGGGAAAGTTGTATAGCATGAATCTAGGACGTGGTTCAAAAAGGAAAGGAAGGGGGGAGTAGTGGGGAAAGTTGTATAACATGAATCTAAGACGTGGTTCAAAGAGGAAAGGAACGGGGGAAAGTAGTGGGGAAAGTTGTATAGCATGAATCTAGGACGTGGTTCAAAGAGGAAAGGAAGGGGGGAAGTACTAGTACAGACTGGCTATCCAGCACCTACATTGGTCGAAAAGGGAAAACAATGACAAACGTAGTACACACATTTGTAACGAACTGATCTTTTGTTTTGGGGGACAAGGCTGTAGAGTTTGAGCAGGACTAGATTTGCTGCGCTCACATAGGGAAAGGTGTCTAAAGATAACAAACCTGGGACCAACACAAATATGCTCCTTGGTTGTTTGTTCTTTGTTGCAGCAAACTATGCATTACCCCTCCATACATCGGTAGATGCACATGGTGCTCGTGCGTCCACTGTCACGTGCAACTCTTTAGCTGTTGTTAATCTAAGGCCCTGTTTGGTTAAAAACTCCCTAGTCCCTACCTGCTAGTTCTAGGGACTAAACATGGACTAGTGGTTATTAAATGACATGCTAAAAGACCATGTTACCCCTAGTAATGAACTAATAGAGACAAGGTGCGATGCGGGGCAGGGGAAACTGTTGGAAAAAGTCCCAAAAAGACTCTCCCTCGGGGTCTTCTTTTTTAGTCCCAAATGCCCACTTTTAGTCCCTAAAAGTCCCTCTTGTTTGGTTTAGATGGGACTGACACGGAGTTTTTTAGTCCCTACACTAAAATGTCCCTGTAAACAAACACCCTCTTATAATGTCGCTGGAAAATTGATGCAATGCCACAGTTAAAAGCAAATTACATGTTTAACGAATTTTATTGTTAATATAATCTCTCTGTTAATATTAATCAATGCCACCATTTGAGAAATGCTACTGTCTTGCTTTCTTTCCCATTTAGATAAGTTAGATGCTTCTTTTTGTTGGCTTCTGTGTCATCCACCATTATTGACCACTAGTTGTTTCCTTTGCACCTCTGTGTAAATAGGGTTATCTACTTCACCTCGTTTCTCTTGTGACCTTTTGTTGCACTGCACAAAACACTTTTGTTTTAAGAGTGCTTTGTGCAGTTCAACCAAAATGTCACACCGACAACGTTGCTTGATTGCTTGATCTTAGTGGAACTGCACAAGAGGAGATCTTACTTCCTATCCGTGTTGGCAAATTTGGTTCAGATCTTCTTCTTGTGAGTTGTTTGAATTCCGCGTCATGAGAGGTCAGTACTAGCCTTCTTTCACATGATTGTGCAGTGTGCTTTCATATGTTGTGCTACTTGTACAGTAATGTTGCTTGATTTTAGTGAACTGCACAAATGGAGACAAGACTTCCAATCTGTATGTGCACCATAATATCCCATTGATGTAAGATAATGATATTTCACAACTATTGGCCTGTATTTTGCCTCTTTCATCAGAAAATTAATGTCGTTGTTTAGTGCTATACTTGTGCTCCCTAATTGACATGTCAAATCTTACATTGAAGGTGAAGCTTGTCTGTTATTGAACCAAGTGATGAAGGGGAAGAACAAGCGGAAGAAAAACAAAAATAAACTCCCGGTGCTGTAATGAAGCACTAGAACTATGATGACACAAGTAATGATATAGTTTTGCATCTTAATTTATTGCTATGGATGGAACGAGCAATTGTTTTGCCACTGATTTGATGCCACTCTTAATGTAATATGTAATTATCTATACTTGTGCAAACAGGGATCTTATTTGAAGATACCATATATTTTAGTGGAACTGCACAAGAAGATGTTGGAAACATTAAACTAATCGAGCAGTATATAGTAAGCATGGCAACCACAGTAGATAGCAATAGATGGTTCTGGAGAAGTGCTTCATCTGTATGCTCTACACAATAAGCCTCCTGACAAAGGTTGGTACTCGCCACGGATTTCATCCATATGATTGAGCTTTGTCATCTCTATTGATGTTGTGCTACTGTTTAGATACTGTCATGAGAAAGTGGTATTGTCCTTGAGAAGTGCTTCATCTGTGTTGTTTTAAATATTTCCTTTCCTTTTTTCGAGCAAACAGGGATGCTAGCATTTAGTTGTCCTCTTGTCTTTGCACAACAGGATCATCCTCCTCTGAAGGAGAATATGGAGTACGTGAGGTGACTAGTTCCTATTATGCCAGGATGAAGAAGCCCTATCTATCTTCTCATCAGAAGGAGTAGTTGAAGGATGGTTACATTACTCCCCGCAAGACCAACTTCAGCTTAGAAGGACTGACAAATCTCCATTTTGTTGTTGTGATGCACAAGTACAATGTTGTTCTAGGATTCTTTCCGGTGAGTTCTATTTTTTTAAAGTGTGCTCTGCATGGACCATGTAGGTGCATGTCTAAACTGTCAATTCATAATACAGTTTGCTTTATACTAATCACTTTTTTTGTATTTGTGCAAACAGGGGTGCTCATCTTGATTTCAATGGGACTGCACAAAATGTTCATGAATACATCGAATCATTCATTTCCACCACAAGAAAGGAGGTGCCGATAAGTTCAAGGCGTTGCAACATATAAGGGCAAAATCATACAAGCTACTCGTGAATTTGGTTGATTTTGGTGGAACTGCACAAAAAGAATAGTTGGTTTATTTAGCACGAGGTGCCATGTCAATGTCCGAACTTATGGCAAATCCTGCCCATTCCACAATCATAGGCATTTAATATTTTGGAATGGGACAACCTTGTCAAATTTTGCTCATTGATGTTAGCAAGAAGACATGCGTTCGATATTTTCGAATGGGACGCCCTTTGCTGTCAGCAGCGTCGATTGAATTTTCTTTATTCTTTAGTTGTGAAGTAAATATTGGCTCTGACATGTGAATCACTGAGATGCATAATTGTCGATTGTTTTGAATGTTCTCTATGAATTACCAGGCCTGTGTGTTTGATTCGAATGTACAGGAACGCTAAAAAGCTGCTCAAACTCTTTGTACTCCCTCTGTTCCTTTTTACTTCGCACATTGGGAAAGTTCATACTTTTTTCTATAACATTGTCAAAGTAGAGATACTTTGACCGTAGACAAAACTTGTATGCTCTAAAAAGGACCGGAGGTAGTACATGTGAAACTGCTACAAACGAGGTGATCACCCTGGGAATAATGCTAGTACGTATTGTTTTGCATGTTCATCCAACGCCAGTGATACAAGAATTCGAACTAATCAAACTAAATTCATTCATACATGGTCGGATTTCATATAAACATGCCAGATTTCATTACATTTCATACATTCTTCAACTAAAAAGGGGCGCACTGGAGGTATAATTAATTAACCGAAGGTACCCGCCTGTGTCCGGCTGAGCCGAACAGAAGCTTCTTCTCCAGCGGACTGAGCTTCAGTGACTTAACTCTAGGTGCAGTTGTGTAACTGACATGTGGCCCAGATGCCTGTTGGGCCCACGTGTCAGTCAGCCAACTGCACCAGCAGTTAAGTAGAAGCAGCGTCCTTCTCAAACATAGCTCTCCGACTCCATGTTGCTGCCAAGAAGCTAATCGGCTGTCAATGGTCAACCCACCTAGCTTGGCTTCAACCGGAGGGTAGCAGCGGTGGCCTTACTTGGACCCAAGCGACGGCAACCTATCGTGTTCTACTCTTCCTCCTTTTCTGTGTGGCGCGGCCTCGTTGGTAGCGGGGCGGGGCCTCGACGGAGCCGGTGATGTCCTCTGTCTCGTTGCCGGCGGTGCGATGCCTCGACAGCACAGGGGAAATCCTCCCCCTCATTGCCGGTAGGGTGGGGCCCCAACTGAGCCGGCGATGTCCTCTACCTCGTCGTTGGCGGGGCATGGCCTCGGCAGAGTAGGACCTCCACCTCGGTGCCGGTGGGGCGGGACCTCGGCGGAGCTGGCGATGTCCTCTATCTCATTGCCGGCGGGGCGGCGCCTCGGCAGAGCGGGGGAAATCCTCTCCCTTGTTACCGGCAGGGTGGGGCCTCGGCTGAGCCAGCAATGTCCTCTACCTGGTTGTTGGCGGGGCGGGGCCTCGGTGGAGTAGGGCCTTCGCCTTAGTGCCGGCAGGGCGAGGCCTCAGCGGAGCCGACGGTGTCCTTTGCCTTGTTGTTGGCGCCGTGGGACCTCGGCGGAGCAGGGCCTCATCGACGCCAGCAAAGCGGGGACTCATCGGAGTTGGCATTGTCCTCTGCCTCATCCTCGGTCTCGCCAAACAACGCCTCTCCCGCTTCATCGCCCTCTTTGTAGGCGGCCGCAGCCTCCGCCACCCGCATGCGGTACCGCCAGCGCTCGAGGCGGCCCTCGCAGGCGGAGCGGTACGAGTCGAGCAGCGCCTCCTGCTGTGCCCGCTCCGTAGCAATCTTCTCCTCTGCCTGCAGGTGCTCCTGGAGGAGAAGGTGGTTGTAGGCGGTGTCGGCCTGCGCCTCCCAGAACTGCTCCTAACGCTTCTGCCTCACTGTGTCCATGTATTGGGCACGGGCCTCGCCGATGGTCATAGTGCAATGCATCGGTGAGGATGGCACGGAGGAGGGGGTTGGAGCCGGATCGTTGACTACCATGTTCTCCATTGGGACATCGTCGTCCTCCGGCTGCCTGCCGGCCAGCCAATTGGCAGCAATGGCTGACATCTCCTTGTGGTCCGTCGTCCGCCCATCCTGAAGAGAGCTGGAGCGTGAGGAAACCATGGTGGGCAGTAGTGGTGTGGACAGGAGAAAGGGAACGAAGGCGGATGACTGCGGCTATGGTTAGTGCAGCAGTTTATATAGCAATGGTGGGCGGCAGAGGGTCGGACGTGTGGCACCAAAGTAGCCGCCTCGGTAACCGTGTATCATTAATGTGGGCGGCAGACGGACGAACGGATGGCACTTGTGTCATTTGATGACAGAGCAATCGCCTGCACCGGGAAGCGGGGCGGGCGGCGCTGACCGTTTCGAGCAGAAAGTGCACGCGGGCGAGGGAGGCGGCCTGGGTGAGCCAGGGCAGTCAGACTCGTGCTTGGCAGCGGGTCGGTCCAGAAGCCGGACATGCTGGCTCGCCAGCGAGCTCGCCGAGCTGAGCGACGACAATCAGACAATGGACGTAGCTTCCAACCAGGAGCCGGCGCCACTGTCCAAGCCGGTTCATGCCCTGTTCACCATAGAGCAGGTGCGGCCGCATTTCGACGCCCTAATGGCGGAAGAGTTACCAGCGCAGGAGGACCTGTGCTGCAACCTCCGTCTCCTCAACGAGCACCGGTCAACAAGCGAACGACAATGCCATCGCGGACATGTGGCCCTATGATCCCGGCTTCTCGAATGAGTAGTGGGCGCTGTATCAAACCATCCATAGGGTCCGCGAGGCCCTTCCCGTCGTCCTTCGAGTTGTTGCGCTTGCTGTGGCACCGCCTTCTCGCGTTGTCAACATGGTCAACGGACATGAGGAATGAGGAGATGGCTTTACTTGAAGAGGATGACAGTGGGAACACACCAGAGCCATAGCCGCACGTATGCAAGTGCATCCTTATTATATACTCCCTCCGTTCGGATATACTTGTCGGAGGAATGGACGTATCTAGACGTATTTTAGTGTTAGATACATCCATTTTTAGTCATTTCTACAACAAGTATTTCCGGACGGAGGGAGTACAACTGTATTTTTTTCCTCCTGGTTTTCTGACATCATGGTCCCACCCCATTGTCAACCTATGTAGTCAATAAACGAGAGAATTGCACAAGGAGCGGCCGACAGCTGGGACCAAGTAGCTCAAGTAGTATTTGTGTTTTTGAGGTGTGAGCACTGCAGAGTTTTTCTTGAGTGATGTTTTCGTTGTTGTTCAGAGGAGAGAAAGGTATTAACTGGGCGGGCTATGGCCCATCTAGCCCAGGCCAGATATCCAGCCCAGATATTATTTTTTTTCAAGCTGAAAATGGTTAGCCCAACTATACTTTTTTTGAGGAATACCCAGGCAAGGTCAACTTAATTATTCTCCGCCCTGCTGGGCTGCAAATCTTTCCTAGGAGGGATACATTAGGCTTAACAGGAAAATGGGTTTTAAGAAATAATAAATGGGATGTAACTATAAAAATTGGGCAGTAACTATAAAAAATGCACCAAACACGTAATTGGTTTATGGAATATTGTTTTTGGATTTTGAAAATTTTAATTTAATTATTGCGTGTGCAATGTTTTGTTGGATTTTTACGTAATACAAATTTAAATTGAAATTGTATTTAATCTGACTAGAAATTTCGGGATAAAAATATTTCGGATCCCATCAAAATGTGGGAAATTTTATTGAATTCTATTTTGGACGGTTGGTTGAAATTATTAATCGTTGTCCTAGCTATAAAATGGGTTGTACTTTAACAAACTGTAAATGGGTTGTAGTAAATTCCATTAGAACTCAAAAATGGGTTGTACATTCTTACAAATCGCAAATGGGCTATACGTTCTCTATCACACACTTGTGGGCCTACTAAGTTGACGCATCCCTTAAAAAATTAACTTGATGTGTATGCAAGGCTTTGTCAACTAATAGTCAACACACGGTTCTAGCAGCAGTGGTCGTTGGATGTACATCCAACGGATGTCGTGCTTCTTCTTTAATCTCGGATATTCTAGCTTTAGCCGCCAAAAAAATGATTCCTCCCCCTGACATATGGGGCGCACCGTTTTGGAGGCTGACATGTGGGCCTACTAAGTTGACGCGTACACAGGGCTTCGTCAACTTAGTCAATATAAATGATTCTAGCTGTAGTGACCGTATGATTTCCATCCCACGACTGTCGTGCTTCTTCAACCTCTGGTCTTCTTGCTCCAGCCGCTCTCCATGACGAGGAGGGAGTAGTTCACCCTCGGGGCTGAGGGTATGTACCAGTAGCTATGTGTTTAATCTCTCTCTCTTATGTTCTTGATTTGACACGATCTTTATGTACCGCGAGCTTTGCTATTATAGTCGGATCTTATGATGTTTCTCCCCATCTACTCTCTTGTAATGGATTGGGTTTTCCCTTTGAAGTTATCTTATCGGATTGAGTCTTTAAGGATTTGAGAACACTTGATGTATGTCTTGCCGTGCTTATCTGTGGTGACAATGGGATATTCATGTGATCTACTTGATGTATGTTCTGGTGATCAACTTGCGGGTTCAGTGACCTTGTGAACTTATGCATAGGGGTTGGCACACGTTTTCGTCTTGACTCTCCAGTAGAAACTTTGGGGAACTCTTTGAAGTACTTTGTGTTGGTTAAATAGATGAATCTGAGATTGTGTGATGCATATCGTATAATCATGCCCACGGATACTTGAGGTGAAAATGGAGTATCTAGGTGACATTAGGGTTTTGGTTGATTTGTGTCTTAAGGTGTTATTCTAGTATGAACTCTATGATAGATCGAACGGAAAGAATAGCTTCATGTTATTTTACTACGGACTCTTGAATAGATAGATCAAAAAGGATAATTTTGAGGTGGTTTCGTACCCTACCATAATCTCTTTGTTTGTTCTCCACTATTAGTGACTTTGGAGTGACTCTTTCTTGCATGTTGAGGGATAGTTATATGATCCAGTTATGTTATTATTGTTGAGAGAACTTGCACTAGTGAAAGTATGAACCTTAGGCCTTGTTTCCTACCATTGCAATACCGTTTACGCTCACTTTTACCACTTGTTACCTTGCTATTTTTATAATTTCAGATTACAAATACCTTTATCTACCATCCATATTGCACTTGTATCACCATCTCTTCACCGAACTAGTGCACCTATACAATTTACCATTGTATTGGGTGTGTTGGGGACACAAGAGACTCTTTGTTATTTGGTTGCAGGGTTGTTTGAGAGAGACCATCTTCATCCTATGCCTCCCACGGATTGATAAACCTTAGGTCATCCACTTGAGGGAAATTTGCTACTGTCCTACAAACCTCTGCACTTGGAGGCCCAACAAAGTCTACAAGAAGAAGGTTGTGTAGTAGACATGAAGCTCTTTTCTGGCGCCGTTGCCAGGGAGGTGAGTGCTTGAAGGTATATCTTTAGATCTTGCAGTCGAATCTTTTTGTTTCTTGTTTTATCACTAGTTTAGTCTAAAAAAGAAAACTACAAAAAAATGGAATTGAGTTTGCATCATACGCTTCATCTTTTTAATATCTTTCGTGAGAATGATGGAAAGGAAAATTGTGCTCAAGTGCTAGAAGATGAAATCTATATAATGTTTGGCACTAAATCTTTGAATGACGAGCATGATTGCAATGTTATTAGTATGAATTCTTTGAATACCCATGATTCTAATGATATGCAATGCCACAAGCTTGGGGATGCTATGTTTGATGAATATGATATTTTTTGTCCCCCAAGTTTTGATGAGAATATGTATTATGATGAAAGCATGCCTCCTATTTATGATGATTATTGTGATGATAGGTATGCCATAAAGAATAAACATAACCATGAAACTTGTCATCTTGATTTAAGTTTTCAATTGGATTATGCCTCACATGATAATTATTTTGTTGAGTTTGCTCCAACTATTATTCATGAGAATAAATTTGCTTATGTGGAGAGTACTAAAAATTCTATGCAAGTAGATCATGAAAAGAATGCTTTAGGTGCTAGTTATATTGTTGAATTCATTCATTATGCTACTAGAAACTATTATGAGAGAGGAACATATGCTTGTAGGAATTGCAATAATATCAAGTTTCCTCTCTATGTGCTTAAAATTTTAATGTCATGCTTGTTTTGCCTTCCTATGCTAGTTGATTCTTGTTCCCATAAGTTGTTTGCTCACAAAATCCCTATGCATAGGAAGTGGGTTAGGCTTAAATGTGCTAGTCATACTCTTCATGATGCTCTCTTTATGTTTCAACTCTTATCTTTTATGTGAGCATCATTGAAATCATCATGCCTAGCTAGGGGCGTTAAACGATAACGCTTGTTGGGAGGCAACCCAACTTTATGTTTGTTCTTTTCTTTTTGTTCCTTCTTAGTACTAAATAATTGATATAGCCTCTGGTTAGATGTGGTTTTATGTTTTAATTAATGTTTGTGCCAAGTAGAACCTTTGGGAAGACTTGGGTGAAGTCTATATGATCTTGCTGTAAAAAACAGAGACTTTAGCGCTCACGAGAATAGCTGCCATTTTTTACTGGAGAGTGATTTTAGGTTGATTCTATTTGCAGATGATTAATAGAAAAATTCCTCACGTTCACCAATTTATTTCAGAATTGTTGGATTTCCAGAAGTATACGTTTGATACAGATTAATACAGACTGTTCTGTTTTGACAGATTCTGTTTTCATTGTGTTGTTTGCTTATTTGATGAATCTATGAGTAGTATCAGAGGGTATGAACGATAAATAAGTTGGAATAAAGTAGGTTTAAAACCAATATAAATAAATAATGAGTTCATTACAGTACCTTAAAGTGGTGGTTTGTTTTCTTTTACTAATGGAGCTTACGAGTTTTCTGTTAAGTTTTGTGTGGTTGAAGTTTTCAAGTTTTGGGTAAAGATTCGATGGACTACGGAATAAGGAGTGGAAAGAGCCTAAGCTTGGGGATGTCCAAGGCACCCCAAGGTAATATTCAAGGACAACCAAGAGCCTAAGCTTGGGGATGCCCCGGAAGGCATCCCCTCTTTCGTCTTCGTTCATCGGTAACTTTACTTGGAGCTATATTTTTATTTACCACATGATATGTTTTTTGCTTGGAGCGTCATTTTCTTTTGTTAGTATTTGCTTGATGTTATTTAGAATAATGTTTTGCATCTTTATTTTCAATAAAAATTTCAAGGATAGCATTTACCATGCTTATTTTGCAAGTATACATGTTGCTGTTTCAAAACAGAAAGTTTACCGCTGTTGCAAAAATACCCTAGAAAAGTCAGAGAGCGATATAATATTGAATATTTTTTCATAATGAGCTATGATAAATCTTATACAGCATAGTATTTTTCTTATAATTTTCGGAGTTAGGGAAGTATGATGAATATTGCATTCTTTACAGACTATACTGTTTTGGCAGATTGCTGTTACTTTTGCATTGTTTGCATATGTTTGCTTGTTTAATGATTCTATTTGAGGATAGGAGTATTAAATATGCAGAGACATTTAGTATGCAATGTTGAATAATAATGTTAGTAATTTATTACAGTAGAAAATGATAAGGTTTTTGCATTGTTTTATACTAACTTATCTCACGAGTTCTTGTTGAGTTTTGTGTGGATGAAGTTTTTGAGATTTAGATAACCGTGATATGAAAGGAATTAAGGAGACACAAAAGCTCAAGCTTGGGAATGCCCAAGACACCCCAAGATAATATTTCAATAGTCTCAAGCATCTAAGCTTGCGGATGCCCCAGTAGGCATCCCACCTTTCTTCTTCAACAATTATCGGTTAGTATCGGTTGAACCTAAGTTTTTGCTTCTTCATGTGATGTGTGCTATCCTTGAAATGTCATTTTGTTTTGTTTTGCTTGTTGTTAGAATAAAACACCAAGATCTGAAAATACTTAAATGAGAGAGAGTCCTCACGTAGCTAAATAATTATTTAACTACTCATTGATCTTCACTTATATCTTTTTGGAGTAGTTTGTCATTTACTCGTGTGCTTCACTTATATCCTATGAGTAAATGGTTGAATGAGTTGAATGTCATAAATCTGAAATTATATATGTTTCATATGCTTATCCCATGGGGAGTAATGACTTCACATATAAGAAGTAGAGGTTGTAAATTTATTGAAGGTTAGCAAACATTGTATTGGGCACTTGAACAATTCATGAAAGAATATTGAAGGAAGAGATATTTCACATATAAATATACTATCTTGGATATCTTTGTAATTGTGAGCACTCATTGAAATATGACATGCTAAAAGGTTGATGTTGGACAAGGAAGACAACGTAATGGGTTATGTTCTCCTATATCTGAAAAGTTATATTGTCTTGGATCATCCAACATGTTGAGCTTGCCTTTCCCCCTCATGCTAGCCAAATTCTTTGCACTAAGTAGAGATACTACTTGTGCTTCCGAATATCCCTTAAACCAGTTTTGCCATGAGAGTCCACCATACCTACCTATGGATTGAGTAAGATCCTTTAAGTAAGTTGTCATTGGTGCATGCAATAAAAATTGCTTTCTAAATATGTATGATCTATTAGTGCGAAGAAAATAAGCTTTATACGATCTTGTTATGGAAGCAATAAAAGCGACGGACTACATAATAAAGGTTCATATCACAAGTGGCAATATAAAGTGACATTCTTTTGCATTAAGATTTTGTGCATCCAACCATAAAAGCGCATGACAACCTCTGCTTCCCTCTGCGAAGGGCCTATCTTTTAATATTATCTTCTACCCTTATACAAGAGTCATGGTGATCAACACCTTTCCTTTTTACATTTTTTCCTTTGGCAAGCACTTTGTGTTGGGATGATCCAGATATATATATCCACTTGGATGTAGGCGTTCATAAATTATTATTGACATTACCCTTGAGGTAAAAGGTTGGGAGGTGAAACTATAAGCCCCTATATTTCTCTGTGTTCGATTAAAACTTTGGACCCATAAGTATCACGTCAGTGTTAGTAATTGTGAAAGAGTAAATGATAGTTGAGTATGTGGAGTTTCCTAAATCAAAGCTCTGACATAGACCCTTCCTGAAAATAAGATGAATTGCAATTGTTTGATGACTGAGAATGAAGTTTGCTAGTTTTCAAGAAAGTTTATGGTCTATGCTTTAACATGTGAGGATCTTGTTACTTGATCATGAAAAGTTTTATGAGATGAACTACTGTTATGATATATAATGATGCTAGAAAAGGTGATTGAAATTATCATTGATCAAACTTGTGCACCTGCTAGCATTCACAATTCACAAATTCTTTCTTCTATCATTTTCCTACTCGAGGACGAGTAGGAATTAAGCTTGGGGATGCTGATACGTCTCCAACGTATCTATAATTTATGAAGTATTCATGCTATCATATTATCCATCTAAGATGTTTTATATGCATTTATATGCTATTCTATATGATTTTTAGGACTAACCTATTAACCTAGAGCCCAGTGCCAGTTTCTATTTTTTTCCTTGTTTTTGAGTTTTACAAAAAAGTAATACCAAACGGAGTCCAATTGATGTGCCATTTTTTGACGATTTTTTATGGACTAAAAGAAGACCCAGAGCAAAAGAGTTGGGCCAGAAGAGTCCCGGGCCATCCACGAGGGTGGGGGGTGCGCCCACCCCCTGGGCGTGTGGGCCTACCTCGTGGACGACTCGGGCACCTCCTTGACGTGAGACCTACGCCAAAAATTCCTATAAATACAAAAACCTCCAGAAAATAAACTAGATCGGGAGTTCCGCCGCCGCAAGCCTCTGTAGCCACCAAAAACCAATCGGGACCCTATTCCGACACCCTGCCGGAGGGGGGATCCCTCACCGGTGGCCATCTTCATCATCCCGGCGCTCTCCATGACGAGGAGGGAGTAGTTCACCTTCGGGGCTGAGGGTATGTACTAGTAGCTATGTGTTTGATTGATCTCTCTCAATCGTGTTCTTGATTTGACACGATCTTAATGTATCGCGAGCTTTGCTATTATAGTTGGATCTTATGATGTTTCTCCCCCTCTACTCTCTTGTAATGGATTGAGTTTTCCCTTTGAAGTTATCTTATCGGATCGAGTCTTTAAGGATTTGAGAACACTTGATGTATGTCTTGCCGTGCTTATCTGTGGTGACAATGGGATATTCATGTGATCTACTTGATGTATGTTCTGGTGATCAACTTGCGGGTTCAATGACCTTGTGAACTTATGCATAGGGGTTGGCACACGTTTTTGTCTTGACTCTCCGGTAGAAACTTTGGGGCACTCTTTGAAGTACTTTGTGTTGGTTGAATAGATGAATCTGAGATTGTGTGATGCATATCGTATAATCATGCCCACGGATACTTGAGGTGACAATGGAGTATCTAGGTGACATTAGGGTTTTGGTTGATTTGTGTCTTAAGGTGTTATTCTAGTATGAACTCTGATAGATCGAACAGAAAGAATAGCTTCATGTTATTTTACTACGGACTCTTGAATAGATAGATCAAGAAGGATAACTTTGAGGTGGTTTCGTACCCTACCATAATCTTGGGGATGCTGATACCGCCCCCTACTACTCCCACCGTCGGCCAGGTCATCCCTCCACTCAGCCACACCCCCTGTTATTCTGTGGCGATGGCAACTTCACACCGCAGCCAAACTAGTGAACCCTCGTACTCCTCTCTGCGTGGGCATCCACTGCCACGTCTTCCCCGGCTCCGCGTCGTCCCCTTCCTAGGCCTTGCCGTCAGCCACCACCCTGGTGCTCTCGGCGTGGTGTGGTCAACATGGTCAAGGACCGACTTCCATCGGAAGAGTACTTTATGTGGAGAGGTTGACAGTTGGGTCCATGGCCGTAGCAAGGAAGTGCCTCGTTATCACGCGCAAAATAATGATTCCTCCACCTGACAGCGGGACCCACCGGACGAGCCACTGTATTTCCTGAAAAAAATGGTCCCCCCTGACTGCTGGGACGCATCAGCTACATCTTCGCATGCAAGGAAGTGCGTCCATATTATGGGTAAAAAAATTTATTCGCCCTCCTGACTGCTGGGACCCACCAGCTACATCTTCGCACGCAAGGAAGTGCCTGACAGTCAGGATCCACCTGGTCGAAGCGTACGTAGCGTTGTCATTCTGGTCACGAACGTGTACGTACATACTGGTCGATGTAGAGGCACGCACGTGTCATTGTAGAGGCCCACACGTGTCGTAGTAGAGGCGCGCACGTAGCATGTACATGTATGTACAACGGCAGGCTGGAAGAAAGTAAATACGTCCACGTACATACATACGAGAGGGGTCTCGAATGCCTACTCACGCATATGTACGGCCAGAGCTCGTGTACATGGCTGGGTCCGAACGGAGAAACTACGTCGTCATCGTGTTCATGGGTTGCCAACCGGCTGGGTCGCAACGGAATGCGTCGTCGTGTTCATCGGGAGGGCTTGGACGGACCGGCCGATGGAAACGAGGCCTGGCGTACCACAGAACGTAGGAAACGACCTTGTGTTCGGCCGGCCATGGTTAAAACAGGATCCTGTTCATTGGGAGGGGTCTGGCGTACCGCAAAATAAAGGAAACGAACTTCTGTCGGACCTCCTACAATCGAAACGGGGACCTGTTGATCGGGAGGGATGTGCCGTACCGCAACACGGAGGAAACGAACTTGTGTTGGAGCGCTACGGTCGAAACGGGGGTCATGTTCATCGGGAGGGGTGTGGCGTACCGCAAAACAGGACTCCACGAGATACTGTTCATCTCCACCATCGACCTCCTCGAGCCTCCACGGGCTACTATTCATCCACCGTCAACCTCCTCCAGCCTCCACCTGCGACTGTTCATCCATGGGCTCCTGTTCATCCAGCCTACACCAGCTACTGTTTAACCAGCCCTCTCCACGGGTTCCCGTTCAACCACCCCTCCATGTGCTACTGTTCATCTAGCCCTCCACCGACTACTATTCAACCAGCCCTGTACCAACTACTGTTAAACCTTCCCTCCACGGGGTCCTATTGATCCAGCCCTCCATGGGGTCCTATTCATCCATGCCCAACCGGCTCGATCGATCGGGGTCCTGTTCATCCAGCGGCAACACCACGGGGTCCTATTCATCAAACCCCCCACCAAAAACTGTTCATCCAACCCCCCAACAACGCTCACTGTTCATCAAGGGAAGGAGGCAGCAGGTTCGATAGGCTTCAGTTAGCAGTAGTAGCGAACGAAGGAATCACTCGATTGGGTTCAGTAACGCGTAGCCTGCAATGCAATCGCTCAGGTTCAGTAGGCGAACGCCTCGCTCGGGTTCAGTTAGATCCCAACGCCTCGCACCCATGTGCGTGTGTGTATGAGAGAAACACGCAAACCTCCGTGCATCTCTCGACCCCGACCACCCACCGTAACCGGGAACTCCCCGATATTTTCCTCGCCCTCGCTTCTACCACAGTTTTTTCCATCATGCACGGCCCAAAGAATGCCATGCAGCTGCGTTTCCGGCCCACCCAGGACGAAAAGCCCTGTCATGATGTTTTGTCATAGAAGTAGGAACCCACCACATCTATGATGATACCAGGTTTTGTCACAATTATCATCATAGAAGTTTCATAAGCATGAAGGAAAAAAATTTGTTCGGCGCAAACTGTCACGGATGTGTCTTCTTTTTGTAGTGTTATGTGATGGTTATATTGTTGAATTCATTCATGATGTAACTGAAAATATTATGAGAGAGGAACATATGCATTTACATATTACAAAAATATCAAGTTTCCTCTCTATGTGTTGAAAGTTTTGAAGTTATGCTTGTTTTGCCTTCCTATGATAGTTGATTATTGCTCCCATAAATTATTTGCTCACAAAATCCCAATGCATGGGAAGTGGGTTAGACTTAAATGTGCTACTCATATGCTTCATGATGCTCTCTTTATGTTTCAATTCTTATCTTTTATGTGAGCATCATTGAAATCATCATTCCTATCTTAAAGGTATTAAAGAAAAGCACTTGTTGGGAGACAACCCAATACTTTTACCTACTGTTTTTGTGTGTTCACATGATTAAACTATTGTATTGATCATGTTTTATAGCTTTTGTTTCAATAAAGTACCAAGTAAAGCCTTTGGGATAGTGTGGATGATAGTTGACTTGATTCTGTGCAAATACATAAACTTTTGTGCTCAGTCCAGGAATTTTAAAACTTCACTAGAATGTGCTTTTGATTTGATTTTTTCACATGTGATAGATATACAAATTAATGTTTTCCTAATTTTTTCAGAATTTTTGGAGTTACATAAGTATGGTTGGAGTACAGATTACTTTAGAATGTTCTGTCTTTGAGAAATTCTGTTTTCCATGCATAGTTTGCTTGTTTGCTAGTTTCTATGGATCATATTGCTCAATATAAATTGTGGAAATGATATGCTACAGTAGGCATTATGTGGAAACAATTATGAATCTTGTCTTTGCTAGTACCAAAGTGAAATAGTTTGCTCTTTATCATACTAACCTATCTCATGAAGTTCCGTTAAGTTTTGCGTGATTGAAGTTTCCAAATTCTGGGTGAGATATCGATATGAGGATATTAAGGAATGAGAAGAACCTAAGCTTGGGGATTCCCCAAGGTAATATTCAAGGATGATCCAAGCAACTAAGCTTGGGGATGCCCCGGAAGGCATCCCCTCTTTCGTCTCCAACAATATCGGTAACCTTACTTGAGGCTATATTTTTATTCGTCACATGATATGTGTTTTTCTTGGAGCATCATTTTATTTTATTAGGATTTTCTTTCGTTTATTAATAATAATTTTTTCATCTTTTATTTCAATAAAAATGTCAAGTATAGCCTATGCCATGCTTATTTGGCAAGTCTACATGTGGCTGTTTCAAAACAGAAAGTTTGTCACTATTGTGAAAATTCACAAGAAAATTCAGAATGTGATAAAATGTGGAGATTCTTTTGCAAAGTAAGCTATGATAAATTTTCAGAATTTTGGAGTTAAAGAAGTATGAATGTTCTTGCATTCTTTACAAATTGTCCTGTTTAGACAGATTGTTGTTATGTTTGCATAAGTTTGCCTATTTAATGATTCTATTGGAGGATAGGAATATTAAATATGAAGAGGCATTTAGTATGCAATGTTGAATAATAATTCTAGTGATTTGTTATAGTAGGGAATGATAAGGTGTTGCATTGATTTATACTAACGTATCTCACGAGTTCTGGTTGAGTTTTGTGTGGATGAAGTTTTTAAGATTTTGGGAAACCGTGATATAAAAGGAATTAAGGAGACACAAAAGATCAAGCTTGGATATGCCCAAGGCATCCCAAGTTAATATTCCAAGAAGTCTCAAACATCTAAGCTTGTGGATGCCCCGGTAGGCATCCCGCATTTCTTCATCAACAATTATCGGTTAGCCTTGGTTGAGCCTAAGTTTTTGCTTATTCACATGATGTGTGCCATTCTTAGAATTTCATTTTTTTTTTGCTTGATGTTTTAATAAAATACTTAGGTCTGAAACTTTTAAATAAGAGAGAGTCCTCAAATAGCTACCCATTGACATAACTACTCGCTTGATCTTCACTTATATCTTTTTCGAGTAGCTTGTCATTTACTCTCTTGCTTCACTTATACCCTATGAGTAAATGTTTGAATAAGTTGAATATCATGAAGTTGATATGACATGTTCATATCGTGCCTAGTAGTACCTTCAGATTGGGTTTAGAAATTCAAATCTTTTGAAGCTTCAAAATCACAATATTGGTAATACAAGCAATTCATGAATGATTAGTATAAGGAAGAGAACTTTCACATGCAAATATATTATCTTGGACATCTTCTATGATTGTGAAAATACCCATTAATTATTTTAAAATTTGAGAAAATTAGTCGAAGTTGGACAAGGAAGACAACATAATGAGTTATGTTTGGGTATATTTGCATAGAAGTTATATTGTTATGGATCCTCCAACATGTGGTGTTTGCCTAGGATCTTTCGCTAGCCAAAAATTCGTACTAAGTAGAGATACTACTTGTGCATCCAAAAACCCTTAAACCCAATTTCTTGTCATGAGTGTCCACCATACCTACCTATGGATTGAATAAGATCCTTCAAGTAAGTTGTCATCGATGCATAAAGCAATAGAAATGCTCCTAAATATGTTTGATCTTTTATTGTACGGGAAAATTGAGTGTTGTGCGAACTTGTGATGGCAAAGTAATGAAAGCGTCGGCCTGCATAATAAAGCTTGCTATCAAAAGGGCCAATATAACATGACGTTCCTTTGCACTAAGAGCTTGGCATCCAAATAAAAAGCACATGGCAACCTATGCTTCCCTCTGTGAAGGGCCTATGTTTTACTTTTTAGTATTTACTTTTATGCAAAGAGTCAATAGTATGAATTCTCATTTCAATCTCAACTATTCTCTAGTTGGCAAGCATTGTGGTGGGGAAAGATCTAGGCACAATGACCAGTCAGATATATTTGATCATGATTTATTATTGTTGACAATTATCTGTATGATAAATGAGTTGTGAGGCGAAACATTAAGCCCCTATCTTTCTCTGTTTTTGATGGATGCCATTTGTTGTAAGAATATGTTGTGAGTATTAGCAATAATGGAAGACTATATGATGATTGAGTATATGGAGCTATTACTTAGACTCTGTTGAATAAGTTTAATTGCAATTGTTTGGTGACTAAGAATACAGGTTGTTGAGTTTCAAGAGAATTCATTGTTTGAACCTTAACATGTGAATTGGTTGCTACTTTGACGTAAGGAGTTTTATGAGAAAGAATTGTTGTTATGATGCTACGAAAAGTGATTAAAATTATCATGGATCAAACTTATGCACTTCATTAGCATTCACACTTCATAAATTATTTATTTTATCATTTACCTACTCGAGGACGAGTAGTGATTAAGCTTGGGGATGCTTATACATCTCCAACGTATCTATAATTTATGAAGTATTCATGCCATTATATTATCATTCTTGGATGTTTTGCAATAATTTTATAGCAACTTTATATCATTTTTTGGGACTAACCTATTGACATAGTGCCCGGTGCCAGTTACTGTTTTTTTTGCTTGTTTTTTACATCACAGAAAATCAATACCAAACGGAGTCCAAATGCAGCAAAACTTCTTGGACATTTTTTTTGGACCAAAGACATCCAGTGGGCCAAAAAGGTACCAGAGGGGTGCCCCGAGGGTGCACAACCCACATGGGCACGCCTGGGGGCCCAGGCACGCCCTGGTGGGTTGTGCCCACCTCGGTGGCCTCCCGCACCGCCTCTTCGCCCTATAAATTGCCAAATATTCCAAAAACCCTCGAGATAACCCTAGATCGGAAGTTACACCGCCGCAAGCCTCTGTATCCACGAAAACAAATCTGGACCCTATTTCAGCACCCTGCCGGAGGGGAAGATCATCACCGAATGCCATCTTCATCATCCCTATGGTCTCCATGATGAGGGGGCGTAGTCCACCCTTGGGGCTGAGGGTTTGTACCAGTAGCTATGTGTTTAATCTCTATCTCTCTCTCGTGTTCTTGAGATGACACGATCTTGATGTATTGCTATAGCTACCACAATCCCAATGGACCGAAGTCTTTGTGCTTATGTGTCATCCCTGGATCGGTAATGCTGACACACACAGTACTCGAGGAATTATAACAAAGTTCAATCACACACTTATTACATCGAGTCCTCATAAAGAGTATGATTACACAAAAGTATCATGGTTGAAGGCCATCTAAACTAAATAACCGTGCAAGCTTCAAAGGTAAATGAGTCCATCAACTCGAACGGCATAGCTGAGTGCAAGACAACGGCCTATCACACCTTATTCGTCGTCTGAGTAGTCTGCAACATGAGACATTGCAGCCGTGTAGGTCAGCACATTGAATATGCTGGCAAAGTTACACTATAAAGCAATGAATGCAAGAACTATATCTACATGCAATATTTGGCTGGTGGAGGCTCTATGTTTATGGTTTTGCATAAAGCTAGTTTTTCCCTACAACAAAGGAATAAATTTATTTAAACTACTCCCAAGTAGTTCCAATATTTGAGAAGGTTCCCCCAACTCAAAATCCCAATTAAACAAGTATCATCTTTAAACCCAATTCAAATTAATTAAAGAGTGACGAGATCAACAATAATATCCAATTCTACATACTCAAGATGTCCATAATCAGGGACACGACTAACCATGATTAGTTTATACACTCTGCAGAGGTTGCGCAGTTTTCCCCACAAGACTCGACCACATCCATGATCCGAAGATTGAGACATAGTCTTTCTGAAGCATTAACTCTCTACTCCGGGCAGACCGGTACACCTACTTTCCCTCTACATCTTCTAGTCCACCTCTACGAGAGATCATACAACTTACTAAACTATGCCAGAGCCCATAATGGCTTGTGGCTACACATGGAAGTTTCTAGACATGAAATATCATATGATCCCTTTGAGCCTAGGTGGCGAACCGAGGAAAAATTACACGGGTACCCGGGGATTTCCCTTAATGGACAACACTGGGTTCCCCAGGTGCCCCAACCAATCCACCCAGATGTGTATTAAAGTTGCCACCTTAATATTATCCAAGATTAGTAGCTCTCATAACTTCCATGTGAATCACGATCCAATCCCCGTCTATGAGCATGGCTAAGCAATAATAAAGCATAACATATATTCCCGGGGTGATCAAAAGGTATTAGGTTCCTACCTCCATTACTACAACCAAACTACATGTTCCCAATCCTACTTATGCAAATATTTGAGGATCAATACTAATGCATAGTAAAAACTCGGTATAGAAGAGTATGATCAAAGTGTAACTTGACTTGCTGACGATCTGCAAACTCTAGAGATTAGTAGTAACAAGCTTCGCACTCCGGGTAATCTAGCATAGACAAACAGTAGCATACATAAGCAATCACTCAAACAAAACAACGAGAAAAACGAGAAAATATCCAAATCAAACACGAAACAAGCAAACGGCTAAACTAAACAGAAAACAAAACCTAATAGCATTATTATCATGTGGATTAGATCTTAACAGTAGGTACAAGGGATTAGCTACGATTTGTGAAAAGAAACAACTCAAACGGAGATACGAAACTCAAAATACGAACGAAACAAGATCGTTTACTAATCTGAACTAAACTCAAATTTTGAAGTGTCAAAATCATGTTCAAGCTGGTTAACTGGAAAGAAGAGAACGTTATGAAGATTTAGGCGCTGGTTTCATCTAATTTGGACAAACGAGCAAAAATATACGCTAGTTTAAGATTAGGGGCTAAATCGCGATAAAACTTATTCACGGATAGGTCCCTGGCCAAAACTAAAAATAAAAAGAAAAATCTACCGTGCGAACGTTCGTTATCAGAACTAAACAAATGAAAATTGTTTGTTAAAACGGACGAACTAGTGAACGTTTACTAGATAAACAAAAACTAAAACAAAAAACCGATCTAACGTAAACCGATCTAAAAAAATAAACCGGAAAATCGAATGGTTTTTACCGTTTGACTGGGAAAAGACCAGCGGCGAGATCGGATCGGCGCGGCAGCATCGGGCTACGGTGGCGGCTCCTGCGGTGGCTGGGCGAGGCGAGGTGCAGTGCAGGTGGCGGCAGCATGCGGCGGCGAAGCACCGGCAGCAGCTAGCAGCGGCGGCGGCGGCGGCGGCTAGGCGGTGACGCGAGCGGGCGGCGGTGCTGCGGTGGCGGGGCGACTTGGGGGAGAGGAGGGATGGCGGCACGGGTTATAAAGGGGTCGGGGGAGGCCCTGACTTGTGCGAGGGGCGACGGGGTCCAACCCGGAGTCCTCCTCCTCACCGGAGTCCGGCTCCCGCACAGCGGGGAAGGCGGCGGCGCTGACGAGCCGGCTGGGCTTCGGCCCAGTTCAGACCGGAACACTATTTTTTTAAATAATTTCGCCGCAGAGAAAAATCCTAATAAAATATTAAAAAATTCTAAAATTTCCAAAAACAAATTTCACCGTCCAAACGTAATATTTAGGACAAGATGAAAAATTTTCTGGACTAAAATGCAATTTTCAAAAATGCAAATTTTCTCTAATTCGAATAAAATAGCAAGTAAAATACAAATAAAATAATAATTTGTTTTTAAAATTCTTTCTCCAATATTTCTCTTCTGTTGAACAAGTCATATTATCTTCTCTCATTTATTTTTATTTTTGGAAATAATTGGAGAGAAAGATAATAAAATCAAATTGATCCTCTTTTCAAATTTGAAATGAATTCAAATATGAAAATTTGTGAAACCTCCAACTCTCTCCTTAGGTCCTTGATTTCCTTAAGATTTCTAGGATCTCAACCAAAATGCAAAATAAACATGATATGCATATAATGATCTATGTATAACATCCAAATTGAAAATTTGGATGTTACAATCGCGGGCTTTGTTAATATAGTTGGATCATATGGTGTTTTCCCCTCTCTATCTTGTTGTGAATTGAGTTTTCCTTTTGAGATTCCGTTTTTTCGGGTTGAATACTTTTATGGATTGAGAACACTTGATGTATGTCTTGCTATGAATACCCGTGGTGACAATGGGGTATCATATTGATTCACTTGATATGTGTTTTGGCACTCAACTCGTGGATTCCCGATGTGACATTGGGGTAATCTATGCATAGGGGTTGATGCATGTTCTCGTCTTTGTTTCTCTGGTAGAAATCTTGGGGCACTCTTTGAGGTTCTTTGTGTTGGATTGAGTATTATGAATCTGAAATTGTTTGATGTGTATCGTATAATTAACTCATGGATATTTGTGGTGACATTGGAGTATATAGATGACATTAGAGTTGGTTGATGCATATCATATGGTGTTATTTTAGTATGAACTTTTGGTTAGATCGATCGGAAAGAATAGCTTGTTGTTATTTTAGTACGAACTCTAGGATAGATTGATCGAAAATAATAGCTTTGAGGTGGTTTTGTACCCTACAAACAGTCTCTTCTTATGTTCTCCACTGGATAAGAACTTTGGAGTGATTCTTCATCACATGTTGAGGGATGGTTATATGATCCAATTAGGTTAGCATTGTTTAGAGATTGAACTAGCAAAAGTACGGACCCTCGGCCTCATTTTCAAGAATTGCAACACCGTTTGTGCTCTGTTTTATCAATTGCTTCGTTGTTGTTTTTATTGTTACTATTACAAAAATCAATATCTACTATCATTAATACACTTGTATCACCATCTCTTCGCCGGACTAGTGCACCTATACAAATTACCATTGTATTTGGTGTGTTGGGGACATAAGAGACTCTTTGTTATTTGGTTGCAGGATTGTTTGAGAGAGACTATCTTCATTCTACACCTCCCACGGATTGATAAACCTTAGGTCATCTACTTGAGGGAAAATTGCTACTGTCCTACAAAACTCTGCGCTTGGAGGCCCAACACGAGTCTACAAGAATAAGTTACGTATTATACATCACCCACCTATTAAAAAAGAAATTAAAGAACCGGTCGTAGTTAAAGATGAAACTATTATTTACAATGTTGATCCAGTGGTTCCTACTACATATATTGAAAACCCACCTTTCCCTATAAGGATGAAAGAGCATGTTGAGGTTTCAACTGTGGCTCGCAAAAGTAATATTAAGGCACCTAAACCTTTTGAGCAAATTAAAGTAGAACCTAGTGTTTCTATGGTTAAAGATCCCCTGGTAGAAAATATTAACGGGCATGTTATTTACTGCTGTGATGAAGCTCCTAAAATTGGCAAACTTGATGATAAAGATAAACATAGACCCATAGTTTGCATGCCTGTTGTCTCAGTTATAATTGGAGATCATTGCTATCATGATTTATGTGACCTAGGTGCTAGCGTGAGTGCTATTCTTTTTTACTCTTTACCAAGAAATTATGAATGACATAGCACCCGCTGAGATAGAAAACATAGATGTTACTATTAAACTTGCTAATAGAGACACCATCACACCACTTGGGATTGTTAGAGATGTTGAAGTCTTGTGTGGGAAAATAAAATATCCTACTGATTTTCTAGTTCTTCGTTCCCCACAAGATGATATTTGTCCCTTTATCTTTTGTAGACTTTTCTTGAACACGATTAATGCTAAAATAGATTGTGAAAAAAATGTCGGTGTTAGCTTTGGTGATGAGTCTCATGAGTTTAATTTCTCCAAGTTTAATAGATAACCTTATCAGAAAGAATTACCTAGTAAGGATGAAATAATTGGTCTTGCTTCTATTGTTGTACCTATGAAAATATTTGCTAGACCATGAAAATGACATGCATATGAATGAAATAAATGAAATAGATAAAATTTTCTTCGAACAACGACTTCTACTCAAACAAAATTTGCCTATTAAAACTCTAGAAGGTACTCCTCCACCTAAAGGTGATCCTGTGTTTGAATTAAAACAATTGCCTGATACTTTGAAATATGCTTATCTTGATGAGAAAAAGATATATCATGTTATTATTAGTGCTAACCTTACAAAGCATGAAGAAGAAAGATTACTAAAAACTCTGAGGAAGCATCGTGCTGCTATTGGATATACTCTTGACGATCTTCAGGGCATTAGTCCCACTCTCTGTCAGCACAAGATTAATATGGAACATGATGCAAAACACGTTGTTGATCATCAACGATGTTTGAATCCTAAGATGAAAGAAGTGGTAAGAATTGAAATACTAAACCTTCTTGAAGTAGGTATAATCTATCCCATAGCTGATAGTAGATGGGCAAGTCCCATTCATTGTGTCCCTAAAAAGGGAGGTATTACTGTTGTTCTTAATGATAAAAATGAACTTATTCCGCAAAGAATTGTCACTGGCTATCGAATGGTAATTGATTTTAGAAAACTAAATAAAGCAACTAGAAAAGATCATTAACCTTTGCCTTTTATTGATCAAATGTTGGAAAGATTATTTAAGCACACACACTTTTGTTTCCTTGATAGATATTCTGGTTTTTCTCAAATACCTATTTCACAATCTGATCAAGAGAAAACTACCTTTACTTGCCCTTTTGGAACTTATGCTTATAGACATATGCCTTTTGGTTTATGCAATGCACCTGCTACCTTTCAAAGATGTATGACTGCTATATTCTCTGATTTTTGTGAAAAGATTGTTGAGGTTTTCATGGATGATTTTTCTGTTTATGGAACTTTTTTTGATGATTGCTTGAGCAACCTTGATCGAGTTTTGCAGGATGTGAGCAAACTAATCTTGTCTTGAATTGGAGAAGTGCCACTTTATGGTTAATGAAGGTATTGTCTTGGGGCATAACATTTTTGAACGAGGTATTGAGGTGGATAAAGCTAAAGTTGATGCAATTGAGAAAATGCCATGTCCTAAAGATATCAAAGGTATTCGTAGTTTCCTTGGTCATGCTAGTTTCTAGGAGGTTTATTAAAGACTTCTGTAAAATTTCTAGGCCTCTTACTAATCTTTTACAAAAGGATGTTCCATTTGTTTTTTATGATGATTGTGTAGTAGCCTTTGAACACTTAATAAAGCCTTAACTTCTGCACCTATTGTTCAACCACCTAATTAGAACATGCCTTTTGAAATTATGTGTGATGCTAGTGATTATGTTGTCGGTGCTGTCCTAGGGCAAAGAGTTGATAAGAAATTGAATGTTATTCACTACGCTAGCAAAACTCTAGACAGTGACCAAAGAAACTATGCTACTACTGAAAAGGAATTTTTAGCAGTTGTGTTTGCTTGTGACAAATTCAAATCTTATATTGTTGATTACAAAGTAATTGTTCACACTGATCATGCTGTTATAAAATATCTTATGGAAAAGAAAGATGCTAAACCTAGACCCATTTCTCTTGCTACAAGAATTTAATTTACATATCACAGATAGGAAAGGAGCTGAGAACCCCGTAGTTGATAACTTGTCTAGGTTAGAAAATATTCTTGACGACCCACTACCTATTGATGACAGTTTTCCTGATGAACAACTAGCTGCAATAATTTTTCTCATAATACTCCTTGGTATGTTGACTATGCTAATTACATTGTTGCTAAATATATACCACCTAGTTTCATGGCAAAGTAACAAGTGAAAACTCTTGATCAGTAAAAACTGAAAACTTTCATCCTAGCCCATTGGATCGAGGACGTACAGCAGGGATCGGAGGTGGTAATATGGCCATCCACTTAACAATTGTTTTACACATAACCCCCCTGCTTATGTTCTGTCTTGTGAAAAAATTAGCGAACAAGAAGAAAAAATATCAAAACGAATCTCGACCCAGGCGAGGGCGAGACTTGGCCGCGGTGACTCGACTGCGACTTGGAGGCCGGCGCCGCTCCCCTAGCAACGGCGACTCGGAGGCCACGGTGGAGCCACAACGCGACCGCAATGCCTCCAGGCGATCTGGCGCACGCTGGCGGCGGCACCGACGGTATCCCCACCCAACGGCAACAAGACGGCCATCGAGATGACCCTGGCCATGGCGATGTAGACGACCCAGTGACCTGGTGCTGGCCCAAGCGAGGGAGACCCAGTGGCAGCGGCGCTGCCTCCACGCGACGGCGACCCGGCAACTTGCTTGCCCTCTGAAGCTGTTGTTTTTCTGTAGATTAAAGTCGTTGGTGTTCTTGTTGTAGCTGACTGAATGGTGATGTACAGATAAGATAAATCTTGTTGTTTTGCTTCACCTGAAGTGAAAGTGAGAGTGGAGTCGATGTACATACAAAAACATTTGCTCTTTCTACTGCTGTTATTTTGCTATGCACGTCGATTTGGACGTACATTCACATATGAACCTGTTGCTACATACTGAAATATTTGGATGTACAAACAACAGCTTCAAATATACAAGAAATATTTGCTCTTTTGCTACTGCTGTACATACTGAATTTGCAAATTTACAGAATGAATGTGAATTGGCTGCAGAAATATTCCCTTGTTAAAAGTGAGGCATGTACTAGTGATTTAACATCTTTTGTCTTGCTAATTTCAGAATTCCGTAAGCCACATGTGCTAAAACCAACAAGACGCAACATTAACAAATGAACCTCTTGTGCCTTATTATCCTGTCTAAGTCTAACTCTTTTTAGTAAAAGCGAACAGTTGCCAGCCAAAAGATAGCAGCAGGAGGAGTAGGCAGGGGGATCATGGTAAGCTTAGTGCCCTCTGTTATCTACAAACCTTTCCCACACTTGACATAAGCAAGCGATGATTTCAACATCACTTGTACACAGTAAACTGGAGCAAACAACTTGCCGTGCGAAATAATATTCTTGCATCGCGAAACAAAATTTCACTCTGGCCATTTTGATGAATCTTCAGACATAAATATTCAGAAATACAATATTCATACATAAATATTCAACAAAACTACAATATTTGGAAATAAAATAATAATCTCCTAGGAAATATAAGAGGAAAGTTTCATGTAAAATCCCTCCAACACATGAGCTTCAATGCAAAGTTGTCGTTTCGAAATGCATCTTGGAGTTGGAACAAGACCTGCAGCCCAAATTCAGAAATCAATGAAGACCATTTTGCCTCAAATTTAGCTAGGTTTTCAGAGCCCCATACACATGAGTTAATTGTACTATAGAAATGTTCATCCTCTCTCAATGGAGGGCCAACCTTTTCTGGAAGCTTTCTCATTATGTGCCACATGCATAACCTATGGATAGTGTTTGGCATTATATGTTCAATTGCAGCCTTCATGCTTTGGTCTTCATCAGTTACTATAAGCCTTGGTGCTGCCCTGTCCATTGCTTTCAAGAACGTTTCAAATACCCATTCATATGACTCTATCTTCTCATCTACAATCAAGGCGTCACCATAAAAAACAGATCCCATGTGGTGGTTTATTCCTGTGAATGGGCAAAAAATCATGTTGTACTGGTTGGTGCTATATGTAGAGTCAAAGGACACCATTTCTCCAAACAAAGCATAATTCTTTCTACAAAAAGCATCAGTTCAAAATACATGTGTCAGACAATTTTTATCATCAAGAACATACTCAAAGAAGAACCCCGGGTTGATTTTCTTCCTCTTCCTAAAGTTGTCAATGAACATTTGAGCATCTGAATCCTTGAAAGTACTTATCATGTCACGATGATAATTTTGCAGGTCTCTTTTTGTGCACCCCACAAACTGAAATCCACCCTCACCAACACGAAGCAACCGAAACACCCCAGATGTACCAATGCTAGCTGTGTGACATGTGAATATTGTGCCCTTGGCCTTTTCACTGACTTTTCTGTTAGACTTGATTAAATGTTGCTTACTAGGTGTGACAAAATCATGGGTGTGTTCTTCATGAAAATCTTATACTGAGTATTTGCCATCCTTTATATGCTTCATAGTTATCATGGCCTCACAACCACATCTGGTGATCTTTCTTGCATGTGTTCTTTTCTTCTCTCCATTCAAATTCGTCCTGGGTTCATCCACCTTCTATGTTCGGAATCCTGATTTTGAACAAAGGAAACGCCTCCAGACTATCACATTATCTACAGTCTTCTTCTATCCAATTCGAACTGAAAATCCAACATTGTGTGCATAAGCCTTGTAAAACTCCTCGACTGCTTCCATACTATCAAATGTCATTCCTACAGCTGGCTTCAAGTTCTCATTGCATTTGGGTGTACATGATGAACTCTAAAAATTACAACACCCATTAGTCATACAACTTAGTAATTGTTAAAGGCATTTGAATTAACTTGTATGACACTCACACAAATTGGGACGTCCGTGGCTATTTTTTTGGGTGTCCGGAAGCTATCCAAATTGATGGGGGAGAATGTATTTCTATATCATGGCGTACTCCTTCATCGCAATTATGGTTTTGAAAAACCAAATCACCACCAAGCTAACAAAAGTAACCATGGCATTAGCATGATCAGTTCGTATCAATGGAGAAAGAAAATAAACCATAAAAAATCATTGCTTACCGCGGAGGCCAGCAGAGGACTCGCGCTGCTGGATGGCACCGCCAGAGGGTGTGGAATCACGGTTGAATGAGTGATCGCGTTGCTGGATGGGGCCAACGGAGGACGGGGGATCATGGTAGTCAGAGCGCTCGCGCTACTGGACAGTGCCAACGGAGGACGGGGGATCATGGCCGCCGTAGCGCTCGTGCTGCTGGACGGGGCCAATGGAGGACGGGGGATCATGGCCACCGGAGCGCTCGCGCTACTTGACGGGGCCGGCAATGGGCCGACGACCATGGGCGGCGGAGCGCTCACGCTGCTGGACGGTGCCGACGGAGGACTGGCATTGGTGTACATCGCCGATGGAGGACAAGGAAGAGGGCTCAAGGACTGAGCCGTTGGAGAGCTAGGGCACATGGCGTTCTGCACATGACGAGGCTTCATGGCGGCCGCCAAGTCGCAGTCCAGGCGCCCCCGCCAAGTCTCGCCCTCGCCTGGGTTGAGTTCGTTTTGCTTTTTTTTCTTGTTCACTAAATTTTTCACAAGACAGAACGTAAACAGGGGGTTATGTGTAAAACAATTGTTAAGTGGATGGCCATATTCCCACCTTCGATCCCTGCTGTACGTCCTCGATCCGATGGGCTAGGATGAAAGTTTTCAGTTTTTACTGATCAAGAGTTTTGACTTGATACTTCGCCTAGTTTCACATACCAACAAAAAAAATCTTCTATGACTTAAGACATTACTTTTGGGATGACTCGCATCTTTATAAAGAAGGAGTAGATGATATTATTAGACGTTGTGTACCTGAGCATGAACAGGAACAAATCCTACGGAAATGTCACTCTGAAGCTTATGGAGGGCATCATGCGGGGAATAGAACTACTCACAAGGTATTGCAATCACTACTGGAATCAGAAACTTTGCCGTCAGCCGATTCTTTGTCATTAGCTAACTGATGGCAAAGAGGGTCTTTGACATTAGCTTCACGAAAACTGACGGCAAAGAAATTGTTTGCCATCCGCCTCATATTTGCCATCAGCTAGCAGACGGCATGGAACCTTTGTCGTCCACTAGCGCACGTCAAAGAGGCGGGGTGGGCCGCTGGCGAGAGCCCCTAACGGCCACTTTCTTTGCTGTTAGCTAGCTGATGGCAAAGAATCTTTGCCGTCCGCTAGAAGACGGCAAAGAAAGTCCTCTTTGCCGTCTGCTAGCGGACGGCAAAGAGTTGTGCCCTATATCTAACTAAACGGCCTCGCCCTACCCCTCTCTTTCCCCTCTCTCTCTCCCTCCCCTCATCCCACCCCCACCCCCCCCCCCCGCAGCCTCGGCCCGACCGCCCCGCCGCGTCGCCCCGGGCTGCCTCACCGTCCCGGCCACCCCGCCCCGCCGCGTCGGGCCGCTCTGCCCCACGGCACCACTCCGACCGCCCTGGCCCGCCTCACCGGCCTGCTCCGCACCGCGGCGTAGCCCCGGCCACCCGCCCCTCTGCGCCGGACCGCCTCGCCCCGCCGCACCGCCCCGGACGCTCCGCCCAGCCATCCCGCCTCGCCGCCCCGGCCGCTCCAAGGCGAGACTTTTTATTTTTTATAGGTTTAGTTTAATTAGGTTTAGTATAATTTAGTTTAGGTTTTGTTTAGTTTAGTTAGTTTAGTTTAGGTTTAGTTTAGTTTAGGTTAAGTTTCTGGTTTATTTTAAGTTTAGTTTAGTTAGTTTAGTTTAGGTTTAGTTTAGTTAGTTTAGTTTAGGTTAAGTTTCTGGTTTATTTTGAACATGTGGAATTTGTAGTTATTTTTTTAGTTAATGCATTCATTCCTGCATCGACGTCGACGATGCCTATCCCACATCCTCGTCATCGACTCGGCGGAGGAGGCCTGCTCAATCAGAGGGGCCATGTCCGAGACTGGGCTCCGCCTGGCTAGTACTGGGAGGTTCTACCTTCCGGGGGGCGCAGCTTGGTGAGGAACTAGCCTGTCGTTGACCCGAACCTTGTTTGGTGGTGGTCGCATGGGCCAGTGACGGTGCCGAGGCTTTCAGACACCACGGAGGTGGTACATCACCATGTCAACGAGGAGGACGAGCACATCCGTCGCTACATGGTTGCGTTGGAGGGCAGGTTCAACAATACTTGACAGGTTCTTCAAGGATCTCACTGGAGCTATGATCGTGTGATGGTTCCTTCTCTTTGGGTCTCCACTGCTTGCGCCGATACCCGTCGTTCGCTACGGTTCTAGATGTATTAGATATGCTATATGTATGATACTATTCGAGATGTATTAGTGAAAAAATTCGACGATGTACCGACGCAAGAGATGATGTAGTTTTGCTTATTGAATGCATGCTAATTTAGTTTACCCGGGCACGAGCGGGCTAGGGGGTTCCTCGGTGTCGATGGTACCCTAAATAGCAAGTATCGTCAGTGTGAGATACATGTGGCTGTCAGTGTCGAATACTACATCCACATCCCACAAGTGACACAGGGGTCCTGCGTCCCTCAGCAACAGTCCTCGGTGTTGATGGTGGTCGAACACCATCGTAAATTTGTCTGGCAGCCTCTAAGATGACGATTGAAAGCTAAGTGTTGAAATTGGAAACACCCAAACTGACTCAACTCGGTTTGGTTATTTTAACTTTCAAAACTTGGCTTTAATCCTCATTGCAAAGGCTTCCAGACAAATTTGCTAAGGTGTTCGACCGTCATCGGCCACCAGAACTATTGTTGCGGGATGCCGAGCGCTGGCGTCACTTGTGGCACGTGGATCTAGTGTTCAACGTTGAGCGCCTCATGTATCTTGTACTGATGATACTTGCTATTTAGGGTTCTATCGACGCCGAGGAACCCCTAACCCACTCTTCCTGTTGTAAATATTTAGTTCGATTGACAGAAAAAACAATATTTCTATGAAACTCATCTTTCGATTTAAATGTGCAGTTTTTTCGTTGTTGCGAGGGTCTAGTGTTCGACGAGCTTCGCCCCTGCGTTCGTGGGTTAGCAAAAATGACATCCCCCCCCCATGATTTGCTTTGTTCTGGTCTTCGTGCTGATGAAACTTGCTAGTTATAGGTGTCTTCAATGATCAATATGTGTGACCACTATGCGCCTCCCGTTTGAAAGGGTTACATCTATAAATATGCATGCATTTGCATATTTATAACCGTGATTCATTCGAATTGTCCAACGTTATCCATGGACAACCCGAGTATGTGTAGATTGGGTTCATTTTCCCATATGCTCTGCTCCGGATCCGATGCAGAATTTCATCAGTGCCTCCCTGTTGTTCTTCAGGTACACATCCTCTTTGCTTATTGCCGAGACATGTATCAGGAGAACAGCGGGGAGGTGCTGCCAAAATTTTGCATCGGATCCAGAGCCGAGCATGGGAAAACGAACCCAATCTACACATACTCGGGTGGGATTAGGACCTATATTTACCTATTAGCGTCTAGGTTGCATGGACGTAATAATAGTGACAAACTCCATTAACTGATGAATATGCTGATTAATTTATATATATATATATATTTCTTATGTGTCCAGTAGCTAGGCAAGATGAGTGATCGTGCGTGGATATACACCGGTCACACTAGTCAGAAAATCATGACAACTGAATTGTTAAAAACCAATGGGTTTATGAGAACTGCATTTGCAAATGGCCAGAGGACAACCTGGTGCCCCTGTGCAGGGTTCAACAATTGGCACAAGAGGATAGAGGATGAAATGGGAAAACACTTGCAGAAGATGGATTTTACGCCAGATTATACGGTGTGGACATTTCATGGCGAGTCCGGCCAACGCGCCAGAGCTAAGGTGCTTCGTCATTGCACCGACGAGCATGGTACCGGGATGCAAGACATGGTGCAAGACTTTGATGATGCTCGGGACTCGGACGATGAGATGGAGGAATCTGAAAAGGCCTTCAATGAAATGTTGGAGTCTTCAAAATGTCCTCTCCACGAGCATACTGAGCTTTGTCAGCTGGATGCCATTTCAGAAATAATTGCTCTGAAGGCTCAATTCAACTTGGACAGAGAATTCTACGATGCGATGATGACAGTATTTGGACGTTTTCTACCCAAAGGCCATGTACTACCTGCAAACCTGTACCAGTCAGACAGAATCCTCCGTGCTCTTAAGATGCCCTATGAGAAGATACATGCCTGTGAGAATGGATGTGCCTTATTTAGGCTTCAGTATGCGGACTTGAACTATTGTCCCATTTGCAAGTCATCTAGGTATGTTGTGGTAGACAACGGTATGGGTGAGAAGACACAGACCAAATCCCCGTTAATGTTCTTCAGTATATGCCAATCGTACCAAGACTTCAACGTCTTTTCATGGACGAAGAGACGACAAGAGAGATGACATGGCACAAAACGGACAAAAGAAGCCAACTAGATGCAGATGGGAAGCTCATGATGGTGCACACATAAGACGGTGAAGCATGGAAGTGCTTCGATGCATTACATGACGACAAAGCAACAGATCCGAGGCATCCTCGAGTCGCCATCAGCACAGATGGGTTCAATGTGTTTGGTCAGACGGCAACCCAATACAGTTGTTGGCCCGTATTTGTCATTCCACTCAATCTCCCCCCAGACAGATTATGCAAAGAAAGAACATTTTCCTAATGTTGATAATTCCAGGGCCGAAATATCCAGGGAAGAATATGAATGTGTACATGCAGCCGCTGAAGGACGAATTGCAACAGGCCTGGGATAATGGGTTCAAGACATACGACACCTTTAGCAAAAAGAACTTCATAATGCATGTGTGGTACATGTACTCGACACATGACTTGCCGGCGTATGCGCTATTCGTCGACTGGTGTGTGTGCATGGAAAGTTCCCGTGCCCCACATGCAAGGGAGCTCTTCAGTTTCGTTGGCTTGAGGTCGGCCGCAAGTTTTATTGCTTCGACATGCATAGACCGTTCCTGCATCCTCGCCATAAGTTCAGGAAAGACAAGCATAACTTCATCAAAGGTAGAGTTGTGAAAGACTCTGCACCACCTCCGTTGACATACCAAGAGATCTTGGATCAGTTAAATGCTCTCGAGCCAGATCCAGAGCACCCAGGGTATTTCAAGGGGTATAATTCACAACACGCCTGGACTCACAAGACATGCTTGTGGGATCCGCCTTACTTCAAAGACCTCCTTTGCCCACACAACATCAACGTGATGCACACTAAGAAGAATATCGCCGAGACACTTTTTGGTACATTGTTTGGCATAGATGGGAAGTCAAAGGATAATCCTAAGGCAAGAGTCGATCAGGAGGCGCTATGTCATAGACCGTTACAAAACATGCAACTACTGAAAGGAAAGAAGAACTGGACAAAGCCAAAGGCATGGTTCAATCTTGGAAGGCCAACTATGAGGGAAATTATCTTGTGGGTGAAAATGCAGTTGATGTTCCCCGATGGGTATGCAGCGAATCTAAAGAGGGAGCAAGTCTTCAAAAATTGAAGATATTTGGTCTCAAGAGTCATGATTGGCACATATGGATTGAGCAATAATGCCGGTGATGTTGCATGGATTCATCCCTGAGGATGAATGGCTAGTACTGGCAGAGCTGAGCTATTTCTTCTGTGTTCTTTGTGCTAAAGAACTATCGCCTGACCTGGTAGAAGAAATGGAAGAGTTGGCACCGGAGTTGACCTGCAAGTTAGAGAATATATTTCCGACGGGCTTCTTTAATCCAATGCAGCACTTGATTTTGCATCTCCCAACCGAGGCAAGATTGGGGGGGGGCTATGCAGAATCGTTGGTGCTACGCAACTGAGAGGATGTAGAAGACGCTTGGAGCAAAATCTAAAAATAAACGTAGAATTGAAACATCGATGGCCGAGGCATTCATTACTGAGGAGGCGGCAAACTTCGTGACAGCACACTATGAAGCCAAAAATCATCATTTGCATAATCCGAAGCCTTGGTACAATGTCGGCGACCCTAAAAAGGGTCGATCCAACCTCAGCCTATTCAAAGGGGATCTGACACTAGCCGGTGCTTCTAATTCCTTAACGTTGGATTTCAAAGAATGGCAGACCATTTCGTTGTATATCTTCAACAACCTAACAGAAGTGCGGCCGTACATCGGGTAAGTTCTCAGTACATTGTTTCGCAACTTCTAATTCCTTTGAACTACTCTTATTCCTGGATAAATTTGATATAGTCGATACGTCGCCAAATTCTTGTATGGAGCGGCGATCCAAAAGGATTCCGTCGAAGAGTATGAGTTTCTGGCAAAGCATGGAGGTGGCTATCCCGGTTTCATCTCTTGGTTCAAACAAACGGTAATTTCCATTAGACCATTTCATTTCTTCGTCTAATAAGTGGCTAATGCAACAATCCCTTTCGTATTAGACTTGTAGGCTAATTCAGAGCTTATGAACACCAAATTGAGATAAGTCGCTAATGGTTTTGACTATAAGGTCCGTTCATTTGACAAATACGACATCAACGGGTATCGCTTTCGTACCTATGGCAAAGAGTATTTTATGGCCGGCCGGAAGTCTACAAATTGTTGTGTCTGTGCTATCGGCGAAGGAGATACCGAGTATTATGGAAGAGTTGAAGCAATTTATGGACTTCAATTCTATGGTGCAAACCCACCAAACGTTGTAGTCTTCAAATGTTATTGGTTCTAGCCAAAGGAGACTAGAAGGACTCATCAACATATAGGGCTAGTGGAAATCAATCAAAGCACCCATTTGGATGTTCCCGATGTCTATATTATGGCTCAACAGGCAACGCAAGTTTTCTATCTACCGTGGGCCTGTCAAAGTGATCCTAATCTCAAAGGTTGGGATGTCGTTTATGAAGTTCCGCCATGTGTTAGACCACCTCCCCCCAATGAAGATGATTATGAACCTCACATTAGCCTAGACACATATCAAGGAGAATTCTTCCAAGAAACACGTCTTTCAAAAAAACATTTCAAGAACCGCTCTACTTTACCTCAGAACATTGAAGTAGACAGCGACAGTGAACCCGACTTCACCCCTCAGCCAGAACAAGAAGAGCCTGAACTAGAAGAGGTCACTGCTGCGGATGACCTGTCAATGCTTGACAGATTACGTAGAGGTGGCCTTCCACATGATGATGCATTTATTAATGATGATGATGAGCATGTCATTACTGATAGTGATGATGATGATGCATTTATTGATCCCCAAAGCATTTATTGAACCAGATTATTACTAGGTATTAAAAAAATTATGTTGTACTTGATTTATATAGTTACTTCTATGATTTATATAGTTACTTGTGTAATTTTCTTACTTTGTATGATTGTCTGTTATACATAGTGCCATGGTCTTGATATCCGTCCCTATCGGTCCTCGCCCACTTTATGATTTGGATGTGGTAACTCCTCTTTTATAAATATTTGTTGCATTTCGAATTTATGAAAATTATGGCCATCAAGTTGACATAAAGATATTTTAATCTAGGAGGTATGTGAACCGGAATTTGCAGCTGACCCTCTTGTCGAGAAGTTAAATTTAGTTGAAAAAGAAAATGAGTATTTGAAAGAAAAATATTAAACGAATTGAAGAAGAGAAGATGACATTGGAGTTGTATGTTGCCAATGTGGTCGATCATCACAAGATGAAGATGAATGCAATGCGCTTGAAGATGGATGCAATGCGCTTGAAGATTAAGAAGATTAGAAAATATGCCATTGATAATGAGGCTTGGTATCATTATGTCGTTGGATCAAGTGTTACCTTAGTTGCGATCTTCATCGCATTTGTTGTGATGAGGGTAAGTTTTCTCTAGTGTTTTGCTTAATAAATGCATACTTAGCTACTTTCCTCCTAAATGGCATAACTACCTAAGTTAGACAACAAAATGAGCTATAGTTAGCTTTCTTTCCTCAAAAATGTCATGATAATCTTTGTTACCTCCAAAATGATATAGACTTACCTTACTTTCCTCGAAAATGACACAATAACCTGAGTAAGCTCCAAAATGACCTATTTACCTAGCTTAGCTCTAAAATGACCTACACTTAGCATTTTTACCTAGCTTAGACATAAAATGGCATTTTGACCTACCTTAGTTAGAAGAAGAAGAAGATAAAAAAGAGGAGAGGAGAAAAAGAAAGAGAAGAAAAAATCTTATTTTTCTTCTTCTTATTCCTTTTCTCCCTCTTCTTCTTCTTCTTCTTCTTCTAGCTAGTCTTCTTCTTCTTCTTCTTCTAACTTGCTTCTTTCCCAATTTGTATATTTGCTTTAGATGAGGAAGCTTGCGTTGGTGGAGTCAACTCTTCTCTTTATGCTTTCTTCTTGTTTTGATTTGCTTTATATGAGGAAGCTTGCTACCTATATATGTATGGATGGATGAAACCATTGTATGCTTGTTGTTGGATATGTTGGCTATGTATATGTGTTGGATGAAACCATTTGCTATGTATATGTGTTGGATGATCATATCCATATAACAGGGATATGATTTGGTATGTATAGGTCTTGGTATGCTTGTCGAAAGTATTTTCATATGTGTATATATATATATATATGAAATTCTGTCAAATTGAATGAATTCAAGAAAAAACAGAAAACAGGGGCTATATAGACTCTTTGCCATCTGCTGGCAGACGGCAAAGAGCTTTGCCATCAACCAGCAGACGGTAAACATGCCACGTGTCAGCTACCTGTGAAACTTGGGGCAGTAGGCTACCTATTTGGTAGCTTTGCCGTCAGCCAGCTGACGGCAAAGAACGTTGAATGTTTGTCGTCAGCCAGCTGGCGGCAAAGTTACCAAATAGGCCAATCCCCCAGGTGTTGCCACGTGGCATGCTATGTCGTCCGTGGGTAGAAACAATCAATGTTCTTTGTCGTCCGCTGGCAGATGGCAAATATGCAAAGGTCTTTGTCGTTCGCCAGCGAACGGCAAAGCACACCGTTAACCCCTTAACGGACCTAAGCTAACACATGTGTCATCCAGGCTCTTTGCCGTCGGCTGGCGGACGGCAAAGACCTTTGCATCTTTGCCGTCAGCCAGCAGATGACAAAGAAGCCTTTGCCATAGCCTATGCAGTCGGACGTGTTGTCGTCCGCCATGTGTGCCTTTGCGGCCAGCCATGGCTTACGACAAAGTTCCTGATTCCTGTAGTGAATCTGGTTTTTATTGACCTACTCTCTTCAAGGATGCCCGTAAGTTTGTTTTATCTTGTGATGGATGTCAAAGAATTGGTAATATCAGTAAGCATCAAGAAAGGCCTATGAATTATTCACTTGTTGTTGAATAATTCGATGTTTGGGTTTTGATTATATGGGACCTTTTCCTTCCTCTAATGGGTATACACATATTTTGGTTGCTGATTATTATGTTACTAAGTGGGTAGAAGCTATTCCAACTAGTAGTGTTGATCATAACACTTCCATTAAAATGCTTAAAGAAGTTATTTTCCCCAGATTTGGAGTCCCTAGATATTTAATGACTGATGGTGGTTCACACTTTATTCATGGTGCTTTTCTAAAATGTTTTCTAAATATGATGTTAACCATATAATTGCATCACCCTATCATCCTCAGTCTAGTGGCCAAGTTGAACTTGGAAATAGAGAAATAAAACTAATATTACAAAAAATTGTCAATAGGTCCCGAAAGTATTGGTCTAAGAAATTAGATGATGCACTTTGGGCCTACAGAACGACATATAAAAATCCTATGGGTATGTCTCCGTATAAAATGGTTTATGGAAAAGCTTGTCATTTGCCTCTTGAGTTAGAACATAAAGCATATTGGGCAACCAAAGAACTTAATTATGACTTCAAACTTGCCTGTGAAAAGTGGTTATTTGATATTAGCTCACTAGATGAATGGAGAAGCCAAGCTTACGAAAATGCCAAATTTTTCAAAGAAAAAGTTAAAAGATGGCATGACAAAAAAATCCAAAAGCGGGAATTCAAAGTAGGAGAATATGTTCCCTTGTACAACTCTCGTTTTAGATTTTTTGCAAGAAAACTTCTCTCTATATGGGAAGGACCATATATTATCGAGGAGGTTTATCGCTCTAGAGCTATAAAGATCATTAATGCCGAAGGTACTAACCCGAGGGTAGTCAATAGGCAAGGAATTAAGCACTATATCTCAGGTACGCCTATTAATGTTGAAAGCAATATTATCCAAACCATGACACTAGAGGAACACATAAAAGAAACCTTCCAGAACACTCCAGAATCCTAAAAAGAGGAGGTACGTGATATGGTAAGTAAACGGACTCCAAAAAATCTGTAATTTTTTTGTTAGTTTTGGAATATTACAAAAGTCAGGAAAATATGAAACAACTAGGAAGGCAGTAATCTCCTTTCGAGTGCTTGCTTAGTGATATTTCTATCTATGTAATCGTGTGCGAGATATATAATAATTTTAGTTTTTGTTTTTGTTTCTTTACTTCCTTGTTGCAATCAAATAAAAGAAAAAAAGGAATAAATAAAAAAGAGCATATGCTAATCTTATGGTAAGTAATGACATCACATAAGGAAAAGTATGTGTGGTAAAATTTATTGGAGATTGACAAACATAGAATTGGTCAATGATGCAACTCATGTAAGAATTAATAAGGGAAGAGAAGATTCACATGCAAATACGCTATATTGGACATCTTTTATGATTGTAAGCCCCCATTAAATATTATATGTCAAAATTGTTGATGTTGGACAAGGAAGACAACGTAATGAGTTATGTTTGTTCATATTCACATAGAAGTTATATTGTCATAGATCCTTTAACATGTGGTGGTTGCTCAATATCTTTTCTAGCCAAAAACTCCACACTAAGTGGAGATACTACTTGTGCTTCCAAAAACCCTAAACCCAAATTCATGTTTTGAGAGTCCATTATACCTACCTATGGATTGAGTAAGATCCTTCAAGTAAGTTGTCATCGGTGCAATAAGGAAATAAAAAATTGCTTCTAAATGTGTTGGATCATTTAGTGTAAGAGAAAATGGAGTGTTGTACGAACTTGTGATGCAAAGTAATAAAAGCAACATATGGCATAATAAAAGTTGATATCATAAGGGGCAATATACTGTGACATTCTTTTGCATTAAGGGATTTGGCATACAAACAAAAAGTACATGGCAACCTCTTCTTCCCTCTGCGAAGGGCCTATCTTTTACTTTTAAGTAATTACATTTATGCAAGAGTCAAAGTATTCTTCTCGCAAGGTTAAAAAAAGTATTCTTCCCTATTCCTTTTTTATTTTCTATTTTTGCAAGCATCATGTGGTGAGGAAAGATCTAGGCACATATATCCAATTGGATATGAGTGATCATGAGTTATTATTGTTGACATCCACTACTGCAAGATGATGCTAACATGACACTATGATCAGAGACCCTTTGACGAAACTGTGTGCGATGCATTAATTGCAAACATTGATGTAAAAAAACTGGCAAAAAGTATGCAAAATGTTTGCGATGGTTGAGACATCAAACACAGTCCAAATTTTAGTTGTGTGTGCAATGCAGGGCATACGGTTGATCCATACGAACTATTTTGTGATGAGATGCAACAACAGAAACGGACAGCAATATCAAGGTGTGTGCAATATACGACATACAGTTTGCTCAGATGAATTGTTTGCTATTAGGGAATGCAACAGAAATGGTTAGCCAGATCAAGGTGTATGTGATATACGACATACAGTTTACTTGGATGAACTATTCTCAATTAGGGAACAAAACAGAAATGGTTCAACTTAACAAGATGTGTGTGATATGCGGCATACAGTTCACATAGATGAACTGTTTGCGGTGAGCCAAAAGAACACAAATGAGTCATGTAAACAAGATGTGTGATACGTGGCAAACAGCCCACTCGGATGAACTGTTTGTGATGAGAAATTATAACACAGACGGTTACTATACTTAATTCCTGTGCAATTCTGTGTGTACAAAAAACTTTGAAAAATGCAAACTATTTGCTTGCGGTGGCTAGGAGTATCGCACATGATGCGTCTGTCAGTACTCGTGTGCGATGATTAGTAAGTTACACATATGTTTCCTTATGTTAACACATGTATGAATTTGCAATATGGACAATTAATATGCAAATGCCTTCTGGACATCGGTGCTGATTGTCACGTCCAAAACATGGATGTCCTCTACTCTACCGCTCTACTGGGACACGCTTAAACTCAATGAACTATGTATGATACTAATACTTTCCATAAAAATTTAAACACTTGGATAACAACATTTTAGTAACATATATATAGTGGTTACACTATTCGACAAAAGGAGGATCTTCGTAACATGGTTTGGCAACCATATGGTCCATATCTACATACTTAACATAGTAACAACTATCACATTTTAAGAGGCTAAGGGCCAACAACCATATGGTCCATATCTACGTAGTACTTAACATAGTAACAGCTAGCACATTTTAAGAGGCTGAGGGCCAACAACCACAACTATCCACTGGAAGCAGCTTGATCACGGCGACTCGGCATCTCATCAATGAAAAGGAAGAACCCTCATGTGCCTTGGTAGAGCATGAGTAGAATAGTGTGTCTCCAATTTTCCAATATGGATGCATTGCCACAACAAGCGAGAACTTGTTAATTTGAATGGTTCCATTTATGCGGGAAATGCAGTAACTTGCAATCACTTTGGCGTTATTAGCAGGCACAAGTGTAATTCGACCACGCCGGGAAACCGATCCAGCAATAGCTACAACAGACAATTTCTGTTGAAATGTAGAATAAAAAACAATTGTAACATATCTTTGAAGATATATATAGTTTATGAGCATCAACATAAAAATAAGACTTTGTACCAGCGTTTTGTGCACACAATTGGTCTTGTTCAATGTGTGCACCATAGGTTTAATTAGTCCCATCCAAAATCTAGCGTTCATACGTTGTGCTATCTCTGTCAGATTATCAACAAATTTTATGACATACTTCAAGTCCTTCCAGTGAAATTTAATACGCTTAGTAACAAACATATCGTTAACTATGCATCCAACATATCATGCTTAAAAGGTGGAAAGGTATTATTTATTCAGAACATGGCAGAAGAATATATAACGTGCATAAACTGGTAAATAGAATTTGTTATTGCTTGGGAACAGAGTCAGAAAATGAAATCACGATTGGTTGCTTAAATAGTGATCAATTAGTCAGAAAAATACCCGGATTTTGCTAAGTAATATGCTAGCATGGAGAAAGTTGAAAGGACACTAACCTTGATCAGACTTTGATCAATTGATGACCATGGGGAAGTAAACATCCATGTTAAGGATGTGGTGGACACAATAGAATTTTATTGCCAACTTTCAGTTCATAACACTTAGAAATTTTTCTCCAAAGTTCCGCATCAAAATAGGAGTGACCATCTTTGTCAAGTTTTATGCTAACTGTCATTGTAAATCCATGTTTCATTGTCAATATGACATCCATGGAGTCATCAACAAAGTAAAGCCCAAGATTTCCTTCTACTCCTGTTCTTGCAAAGCAAGGGATGTACTGCTTGAAACGAAAATTAAGATCGCCAATTAGATATATTGAAATAACATAGCAAGATGCAAATATGGGAGTAACTAATAGAACAGATCAATATATAGCTAAAAACAAAGTACAAAAATAGATAGTTAAAAATAGATAATGTAACAAAGATTTGATGTAAATATAAGATTAACTGAATGAACAATACATCATAAATTTGCCTAATATAGGGGGGAAATCGGCTTCGTCATCTAGGCTGCACGTGGCACCGTACCTTTTATCCAAATGTAGCAATAGACAGTATATGTTCACAAATTTAGGCCATGCGGACCGTGGTAGGGTGAGATTGAACTTTGTTTCCGACTGGCCGCGACCACACTTGCCTGATTTGTGCTTGCACTGTGGACACATGAATGAAAACCCCCGAATCAGCTAGAAGAAAAATGAATCCACAACGATTTCCACCGGTTGATTAACAGCGACGGACGGACTATGATAAGAGATGAGTGCATATTTTGCTAAATTGCTTACATTCTCCATGAGAAAAATCCCCAGCCCAATCCCGCAGAAAACCCCAATCGACCAGAATCTAGAATGTCGGTGCAAGTCGGTGCAGATAGGCAGCGGCAAGCGGTAGGGGAGAAGTCCCGTGCCGTTTGGAGCGCGACCTCCGCCCGCCAGCGATAGTCGTCGAGCTTAGGGTGGCTGTAGCGATAGAAGTTGATGAGGTGCAAAGTTGTGGAGGAGTACGCGGCGAGTGGGTGGGGACGAAGTGGGCGACGGTTTTCTTTTTCTTTTTGCATGTGTGGGTGAATACACACAGTTCGGAGAGGCGACGGAATCGTGTGCGATAGTAAATCATCGAGATTGAAGGGGAATCCAAATTTCCTTTCTCCTTTGTCCATGAGTTTTTTTCTACTATGAACACAAACCCTGCAAATTACTGTGTTCAAATTTGGCACTTTTTCAGGTTCATTTACCATATTTACGGGATTATGTGCATTTTCTAGTCAGTAATGCACATAATTCAAATTCAAACAATTGGTGCATGAAAAGGTGCACGAGAACGGTCTGGAAAACCATGCTCATGCTATTTAGTAAATTCTTATGCCTTTTACAAGGAATGGGCAGAGATTTCATGGAAATGTGTCGCAATAGTCAACCACAAATGCGTCGTTTATTGTTTTTTCAACTGTAGAAAAATGAAATACATGCTCGAAAAACATGACGGCTCGCATGGTGCCATGGTATGGCCTCACCATGCCCTGGTAAAAATTTGAGAAGGTTTGGCTTATGTCATCGTGCACGCCCTTCAAAAATTGAACCATCACCGAGGAAGTTTCATGGTTTCGAGGGGGAAATCACCAAGATTGAAGGGGGCGGGAATCCAAATTTCCTTCCTAGTTTGTCATTCAGTTTTTTTCTACAATCAACATACCCCCTCCAATGCAACGTGTTCAAATTTGGCATTTTTCTGGGCTCATTTACCGTATTTAGGGGATTATGTGCATTTTGCCATTTTCTAGGCATTAATGCACATAATTCAAATTCGAACAACCGGTGCATGGAAAGGTGCACAAGAACAGTCTGGAAAACCATGCTCGTGGTATTTAGTAAATTCCCATGCCTTTTACAAGGAATGGGCAGAGATTTCAAGGGAATGTGTGGCAATAGTGTCAACCACAAACCCGTCATTTACTGGATTATCAGCTATAGAACAATGAAATACGTGCTTGAAAAACATGACGCCTGGCATGGTGCCATGGTATGGCCTCACCATGCCCTGTCAAAAAGCTGAGAAGGTTCAGTTTATGTCGTCATGCACGCCCTTCATAAATCTAACCATCACCGAGGAAGTTTCATGGTTTCGAGGGGGAAATCACCAAGATTGAAGGGGAATCCAAATTTCCATCCTAGTTTGCCATTCAGTTTTCTTCCAACGATCAGCATACCCCATCCAATGCAACGTGTTAAAATTTGGCATTTTTCCGGGCTCATTTACCATATTTAGGGGATTATGTGCATTTTCTAGGCATTAATGCACATAATTCAAATTTGAACAATTGGTGCATGAAAAGGTGCACAAGAACAGTCTGGAAAACCACGCTCGTGCTATTTAGTAAATTCTCATGCCTTTTGTAAGGAATGGGCAGAGTTTTCAAGGAAATCGGTGGCAATAGTCAACCACAAACGCGTCGTTTACTGGGTTAACAACTATAGAAAAATGAAATACATGCTTCGAAAACATGATGCCTGGCGTGGTGCCATGGTATTGGCCTCACCGTGCCTTGGTAAAAAATTTAGAATGTTTGCCTTATGTCGTCATGCACACCTTTCATAAATCGAACCATCACCGAGGAAGTTTTATTGTTTCAAGGGGGAAATTACAAAGATTGAAGGGGAATCTAAAATTCCTTTGTCCTTTGTCCATGAGTTTTTTTCTATGATGAACATACACCCTGCAAATCACCGTGTTTAAATTTGACACTTTTTCGGGTTCGTTTACCATATTTAGGGGATTATGTGCATTTTCCAGGCATTAATGCACATAATTCAAGTTCAAACAATCAGTGCATGAAAGGGTGCACAAGAACTGCCTAGAAACCCATGCTCGTGCCATTGAGTAAATTCTCATGCCTTTTACAAGGAATGGGCAGATATTTCGATGAAATGTGTGGCAATAGTCAACCAAAAATGTTTGTTTATTTGGTTTTCAACTATAGAAAAATGAAATAATTGCTTGAAAAACATGACGCCTGGCATGGTGCCATGGTATGTCCTCACCATGCCCTGGTAAAAATTTGAGAAGGTTTGGCTTATGTCTTTCATGCACGCCCTTCATAAATCGAACCATCACCAGGGAAGTTCCATGCTTTCGAGAGGGAAATCACCAAGATTGAAGGGGAATCCAAATTTTCTTCGTTCTTTGCCCTTGAGTTTTTTTTACGATGAACATACACCCTGCAAATCACCATTTTCAAATTTGGCATTTTTCCGGGCTCATTTACCTATTTAAGGGATTATGTGCATTTTCTAGGCATTTAGCGCATATAAATCCAATCCAGCTACAGCTGCACGGGTGTGATGTGAGGGAGGTGGATTGCCGTTCGATCGCGGCGCATCCTACAGTGCACATGCACGAGCCGTGTAGCTCGGGTTCCAACCAATCATAACACACCACACAATAGGTTCAGCGCACACTATTTGTCGTTGAGCTCTTAAAAACCGCCTCACTGTACGGCTGTCTGGCCACTCCATCCCAGAACTCTCCCCAAGTGTCGTTCATGCCACCGCGTCGCACAGTAACTAGTAAGGAAGCGATGGCATCCTGTCACACTGTGTTCCTCACCGCCCGCGACTGCACAAGTACGTGGGCGGACTTTGATGTTGCCATGGCCGAACGGGTGATGGATCTAGAGGCGGCCAAAGCCGCACAGAAGGAGCAAAAAAGGCAGAAAGCAATCAAGAAGAGAGAGTCCCACCGCCGCAAGGAATAAGAGGCCGCATGCCGTGCTGAGGAGAGCTCGGCAGAGATCAAAGCATGGTGGGCTGCCGCCTACAAGGCCGGGAAGGAGAACGACCGCGTCTGGCCAGCATGCCCTAATGGCAGCATGTGAGAAGTAGTTAGTGTGTGTGTTGCCCATAAGTTTGTATAACTAATTACGAGCATCTACCAGTACTACAGACGTAATATTTTTAGAGCAAATTACCAGTAGTACTTTAAGTTGGTACTATGTATTATTAACAGACAATATCGGTAAGCGCGTCCTTTGAGGGCTCTGAGCATTGATTAGCATGTGTTCACTAAAGTTTTGTAGCCGCACCTCGTCCATAAATAATCCAGAAACATCCGCCCGCAGCCACCAGATACTAGAGCTGGTTGCGGCTGGTTTTCAGTCCCACCTCTCCGCGCGAGTTGGCCGCACACCGGCTTAAATTGTCGCGCCGGCGGATGGCAGCAAACTTCTCTCTTGTTGCATAGGATCAAATCTAGTTATGCGAGTGTGGCAGGTTGACACTTGATTGCATTTCATAAACCAATGATTGTTCATCAGGTGTCACCTTGCCTCATTCATGTACATTGAATAATTCTAATACAATGAAAGAGATTTTTGAAATTAGGTGCGGTTGGAGATGTTGATAGATATAAGAATTATTAGAAGATCACAAAACACACGGTTCTATGGTGTACCCATGTGCGTTTTTTGCGTTAATGATCCATAAGTCGGTTACCTATGCGATGTTTCCTAATAAACCAAGTGTACCTTTGACGAAAAATCAACTACACGTGTACATTTTATTGGAGACGGGATCTGCCTATTTTCTCTTTTCTTGCACACGAGTATTTTACGCGCTTCGTCTGTGTTGTGTGTTTCCCCCGCCCAAGTTTCAAGTTTTGCAGCAAAATTTTCATTAGGCGCGCGATTTCTAAATTTATTCCTCCCACCACATCCCCACTGTCGGTGTCAAAACCGGCGGATCTCGAGTAGGGGGTCCCGATCTGTGTGTCTTAGGCTGATGGTAACAGGAAGCAAGGGACACAATGTTTACCCAGGTTTGGGCCCTCTCGATGGAGGTAAAACCCTACTTCCTGCTTGATTAATATTGAAGATATGAGTAGTACAAGAGTAGATCTACCACGAGATCGTAGAGGCTAAACCCTAAGAGCTAGCCTATGATGGTATGATTGTAATTGTGATCGGCCTTCTAAGGACCATCCTCTCCGGTTATATAGACACCGAAGAGGGATAGGGTTTACATGGAGTCGGTTACAAGGAAGGAAATATAATATCCGGATTGCCAAGCTTGTCTTCCACGCAAAGGAGAGTCCCATCTGGACATGGGCCGAAGTCTTGAGTCTTGTATCTTCACACTTCAATAGTCCGGACTATGTATATAGTCTGGCTGCCCGGATACCCCCTAATCCAGGACTCCCTTAGTAGCCCCTGAACCAGGCTTCAATGACGATGAGACCGGCGCGCAGTCTTGTCTTCGGCATTGCAAAGCGGGTTCCTTCTTCGAATACTCCAATGTACCCATCACGACGAACAGCGTCCGGCATCTCATCAGCGTTGTACTCCTCGGCTTCAGTGCTTCAATAATGACCATTTCCACGTGTCAAGCGAATGCGAGGGGTCGAGGAATTTTTGCATTTGCCACCCTCGATCCTTCGGGCTAACCACCTATTTGAAGAGACGAGGATTCCTAGATCCAAACCTCACTCTCCCTCCTTGAGCAAGCATCCAACAGAGCGCCCCGAAAAAACCATTCCAACATGGCTGGTCATCGTAGCTCTTCTGCTCGCTCCCCTTGACCCAAACCGGGGAATTGGGAAGAGTGTTCAGTTTCTCATAGCCGTTTGATAAAGCTACAAACCCAAGGGCTTCTCCCGCCGGCGTTCATGGTCCCTGTCCGAGCCGGAGTGGCCACCTATAACAGTGGAGAACAAGCGGAGAGATCCCCCAATCCGTCTCCAGAGGAGCGAATATGCCTCATTCCGCATCTGTTAAGGGGCGTCGGGTTTCCTATTCATCCATTCCTTCGTGGGCTCCTAGAGTTTTACGGCTCTAGTTGCACAACTTTACCCCAGCCTCCGTACTACATATAGCAGAGTATGTCGCCCTTTGTGAGCTATTTCTAGGCTGCGAGGCCCATTTTGGATTGTGGAAGAAGTTGTTCTGCCTTGTCTCCCGCAACCAGGGAGAATCCCTATGTGAAGTGGGCGGGGCCGAAGTATGGTGTATCGCTGAGACTGGATACCTATCCGGCACTCCCAAGAAGGCACCAGATAACTGGGCTTCAGAGTGGTTTTATATCGACGACGCTCCCCTTCCGGATCCAGTCCGGACAGGACTCCCCAAGTTCAGTAACACCCCGTCGAGGGCACGTCTAAGCCGGCGCCCCTGAGGCCCCCAAGAAGAGGATTCTAGGGAAATACATTTCCTGATGAGCAGGATAAAGTTACTGGCCAAATCCGGACTAACGATAGTCGAGGTCATGGCAATATGCATAATGCGGAGAGTGCAACTGCTTCAATATCGGGGCAATCCCATGTGGCATTACAACGGGACAGACGATGCCACCTGCTGCGGTCATAAGGGTCCGGACTCCGCCACTACTCTAGCGAGGATATTGTCCAATCTATACAAAGGAGAAGAGGAAGACTTCCTTCATATCAAACCGCGAGACGGATTCTCCATGTACAGTCCCCCAAACTGGGTAAGTCGTCATTTATGTTCTCGCTTCACTTATCGTGGCGTTCTTTGCTAAGGTTACATGCCTATATATTTCCGAGCAGGAACTGAGGAGGGCCGTAGAAGGAATCTCCAGCCCTTCCCCGCAGCAAGAGGACCCCGAAAGGGCCCTGGATCCAGGACTCGAAGAAGACCCGGATGCGGCCGTGGAGCTTGTCGACGGGATATTTTATCGGGTGATCCGCGACGGTGCCTCAGTGGCTATTAGTGCTGATTATCCCGGACTGCTACCTTCGTCGCGGGTAAGCCAAGCTAAAAACTCGATCCTCCGAAGAGTATTCTTTCTTGATGTCACGCTTTATCCCTGATGCATCGTGTTTTTGCAGAAGCAACGTTCGGAGCGCAGGGCCGAGCCCCTTGGGACCCGTCAGCCACATGTGTCCGGATTGGGTAGGCTCAAGAGGAAGGCGGTTAGGGCCGACATGCCTCTACAGAGGTAAGGAAACAACCTGCCATGTAATTATTGTTACTTGAAGTGTAACAACGCCCTTTACATCCTGGCAGGAAGAGGGGTATCCGGACTATATCCGGGGATCCTGCCAACCACGCCTCCACTAGTCGGGCTCCAGAACCGACTTTGAGAGAGGAGGCGGACGTAGGGCCAACGCCGCATAGTCCTCCGACAGAGGATGGGATATGTTTTTGGCCACAAACTCCGAAGTGGAGAGCGCCATGAATCACCGGCGCCGGAGGGCCGTGCTTCAGAACAACATCTTTTCTGAAGAGGCCTTTAATGCCTTCAATTCGGCAAACGCATACGTCCGAGCTGCTCAAGGCGGGCTTGCCCAAGCGACGAACCAGTATACCAAAGATATACGGGTAAGAAATTGTGATAAGTATGTATAGAAGTAGCCCTTGAGACTTGAAACGGTTGGAACAACAGTTTTAAGTATCAATTTATGCGCAGGTTCTTGTAGATAAGAATGAGCAATTGTCTCGGGAGCTAGAAGAGTGCAAGACCCAACTAAGGGCCACAGCTGCCAAGCTAGAGGAATCCCAGAAGGCCTCATACAGTACCATTTATCTTGATTGTATGAAAATGTACCAGTTAGCAACTGGCTGGTGTGACAAACAGAAAATTCTGTAGATAACCCCGGAGTGAATCCGGAGGGCGAGAGAGATGACGAGTCGTATCTCCAGAGGCAACTAAAGGCTGGCGAGCGCATTCTCACACAGGTTCGGCAGGAGAAGAATAATCTTCAGGATGCCAATGTCCGGCTGGACGTAGAGTTAAAAGACGTTTGTGCCCAGCTGGCGGACTTCGTAAAGGAGAATAAAAGGCTTCGACGCGGCATTTATGGTGAGTGCCTAGACGAACTATATGATAGTTCGGTGCGGAAGTGTATTGAAAGAATTTTGCTTGTAGGAATGTTAACAGGTCGCCCCGAGGAGGAGATGCCCTCATATACAGGTGATGTACTGCAAGAACTTTCACAGTTGCACGAGCGAGTTCGGCGGGTGATGCACGTCGTTGCTCAGGCCTTGTGGCCATCAAGCCCCTTGCCAAATGGCATGGGGGAGCTTGTGGACCTGCCTCAAGGAGCCCGGCGGTGCTTCCAGCTGTGGAAGATATGAGCATGCCGGCAAGGTGCAAGAGAAGCGTGGGCAATGGTGAAGACGCACCACACCAAGCTGGACCCGAACCATATGGCCGAAGTAGGACCGGCGGGGCCCGATGGGCAAGAAATTCCCGTAAGTCTGGTATATGACCAGGTAGCGTTAGCCGCTAAGTATTCACAACAGGATTGTAAACTAGATAGCATGTTGGATGGCATAGAGGAGGGATATAGTTATCCCAAGTGACTGTGTAATTTAATGGGCATAAGTAGCCCCTAGCCGGATTAAAATCATTTGTCATGGCGGACCTTTTCACTTCAGCCCCCGGATCCTATAGTCCAGGGTGTGTCCGAATACCCGCTCAGTTATACAAAACCGGGGTATGCGTGGAGACCAGGTGTAGGGGTCATAAGTGCTTGAACAGACAAGTACCCAACTAGTTATGTTATATTACATGGATAGTAAGAAACATCTTCCAGGGAGAATAGTTCCATTAGGGGTTCCTTTCCCTGGGTATGCATGCGGCAAAGCACATGTCCGGATTGCGAACAAAGGCAGGATACAAAACTTCTGGGGATTTTGTTATGATAAACAAAGACATCTTTTGTTCACCGACCGAATATTCTCTTAAGGAAACTAGCTTTCGGCTTCACCCAGTCTAAGGTACACATCCGGCTCAACCGGCAGAAACAATCACAGAGGTGCTCCCCTTATGCCCTAGCCAAATTAACGGGAATGTAGGGCATAAACACAGGAGCCAAGCAACCCAGCTTGGCCATGTCTTAAGTCATATCGATGCATATAATGGTGAAGAAAAGGCACACATGAAAAAAAGGAAACTCATGTGTGATGGGCAAAAATCCTTGAGAGTAATTTATATTTAGCATCCGTATAGGAAGCCCCCAGGTATTGCTTACACAAATAGTGTGGCCGGAATAATCCGGGAGTCCGTACTGTATGAAATACTTTGTGTGAAGAGAAAAAGATCGAGAAAGGAAGAGGGAGGGAGCATAATAAAAAGGGAGGAGTGTAACACCCCGGATCCGATGCGCCAGGTGTCTGCCAGTTATTCGCCGTCGTTGCCATGTCATTTGCTTGCATGTTGCATTTTATCATGTCATCATGTGCATTGCATTGCATACGTGTTCGTCTCATGCATCCGAGCATTTTCCCCGTTGTCCGTTTTGCAATCCGGCACTCCTATGTCCTCCGGCGTCCCCCTTTTGCCTCTCATTGTGAGCGGGTGTTAAACTTTCTCGGAATGGACCGGGGTTTGCCAAGCGGCCTTGGTATACCACCGGTAGACCGCATGTCCAGTTTCGTGCCATTTGGAGGTCGTTTGATACTCCAACGGTTAACCGGGTAACCGTAAAAGCCCTCGTTGTCTTGCAGCCCAACACCCCTCCAAAGTGGGCCAAAACCCATCCTAACCCCCTCCATGCTCTCGATCGTTCAATCACGATCGTGTGGGCGAAAACCGCACCCCATTTGGACTCTCCTAGCTCCCAAAATCTATAAATATGCCCTCACCCCGAAAATTCACGGATGAATTCTCCCCCAAACCCTAGCCCATCTCCTCCCACCGTGCCGACCATGTCCGTCTGCGCTGGATGAATTCGCCGCCGCGCCCGCAGCCAACGGGAGGCTGCCAAGTCACCCTGCCCGCTCTCCGCCACCGCGGCCCGCCAGGCCCATCGCGGGCCCGGTCGAGCCCGTGCGCCGCCGCCGCCTGCGCCCGCGCCCGCGCCTCTCCCTCCACTGTCGGGCCGCCCGCGCCCCCGAGTCCGCTGCCGCCTTGGCCGGCGCCGCCGCGCCGGACCGCGCCTACCTCGCCACCCTCCGCCGCCCCTACCACCTCGCCGCCCTCCGTCGCAGGTTGCCGGAACCCCGGTGCCTCGCCGGCGCGCCGGGCCCGCATGCCCCGAGCTCCCATGCCGGCGGCCGCCCGCCACCGCCTCGCCGGCGCCAGCAACCACCTCCGCCGCACCTCGGTCTCTGCGCCAACCCCGCCGCCGTCTCGCCTCATCGCCGGCAACCGCCATCCCCGCGCCGCCCCGCGCCGGATCCGGCGAGATCCGGCCGGAGGAGGTCGCCCCGGGCCCTTCCTCGTCAACTCCGGCGAAACTCTGGTGAACCTCGAAATCCGTGCAGATCTGAGGTTGACCCCCGAAATTTCCCTTAAGTCTCTGATTTTTTGACATTTTCATGCCCTGTTCATTGCATCATAACCCATGCATACTGCTCCGTTTCGTGCGTAAGATATGTCAAAATGTTCGTTGTGAGATGCTCTTCATTTCATTCCATTGTGTCATGCTTGTTTGAGATCATCTTGATGCCCTAATCATCGTTGCACGAGTGCTATATAATGTTGTCTGCTGAGTGTTAACAGAACATGCTCATTTGTCATTTTTGCCATGTTTAATGTGTGCCTCCTATGGGCATGAGCTGTACATGTGTTTTGTACTACATCATGCCATCTTTACAGAGGTGATTGCCATGTATTTTTGAGAGTCTTGTATTGAGTGCATCGAGCTCGTGAAGTAGGGTACTTGCTCTTGCTGTTTTGCTAGGCTGAATCTGCTATATCATGATGCTATGTAAACCTGTTGCTACAAGTCATTCTATGCATACTCTGGAGATGTTCACTAAGGATGTTTTGTTATACATTTCATGCTCTATGCATCCATGCCACTGGTTGCATTTATAGCCTGCTTTAGATTATTGTAATCTTGCTCTCAAATTGCTAAATAATTTGCTGTCAGCCTGTTAACTTTAAGTTCAGTATTGCCATGTGTTTTGCTAGTGATCCATGCACCCTATGAACTTGCTCTTGCCATGTTTAGCTTCATAAATATGTCATCTTACTGTTGGTTGCCTTCACATGCCATGTAATGCTCTGTGGTGAGTGGTACAAGCTCGCCAACATGCCTACTTATTGTTGTTCCTGCCATGTATGAATCTGTCATATCATTTGCTATGTTTACATGGGTGCCATCATATTTTTTGTCCCCTTTTAGCTAATGGTCAGTAAGAGACTTTTGTTCTATGCAATTAGTAGATACACTCCATGCCTTTGTTTGCCATGTTAGGTTCCTGTAACATGTTGTTTGATAGCTCTAAACATTGCAACCTGATGTTATTTCTGCAAAGCCTGTAAACTGTTATTATTTGCAATTTTGCCATGTCTTTTTGAGCATGTTCTAGTGATTTCTGGTGATAGCTCAGTGTTCATGTTTTGTTATGCATTACCTGTACATCATGTCCATGCCTTTTGTTCTTATGTTGAGATGCTATAGCATGCTGTTTTGATGCTTGCAAGATGCCTAGTTGCTGTTTTGGACAGATTGTTGTTATGACTTGTATAGAGTGTATGTGATGAACCGTTGCTCCGTTTTGAGTGTGCTCTATATGAAACTTGCTTAGAATTGCATGTAGCTTCATATTATCATGTTGCATCCTTGTTTTGAGGTGTTTTCTTGATGTTTGTATGTATTTTGCATCAATGTCGTGTTAACTTGTTTTGCTCATATCTTCTAGGTCGTAGCTCCGAATTAAATGAACTTTCTATGTAACTTGACTAGAATCTCGTGTAGATCATCTTGGTGCATCTTAACTTTCTGTTTAACAACTTTAACATAAGGTTTATTCAGATATGGACCAATTTCGAAATTTGCATATGAGGACTTACCGGAATTGTTATATGTTGTTCCCGGCCTCATTTAAACTTGCTTTGATGTGTTGCTCTTGTATGCATCATCTCTTGCCATGAGTAGCTTCATGTAGCCTTGTCATGCATCATACTTGGTTGAGCATCATGCCTTGTTCATGTGTGGTGTGTTTACTATGTTGTGTGCTTCTTCTCGATAGTTCCTGTTTCATTGCGATCGTGAGGATTCGTTCGTCTACGCTTGGTTCGTCTTCGTGGCTTCATCTTCTTCATGGACTCGTTCTTCTTCATAGAGGGATTTTAGGCAAGATGACCGCTACCCTGGATCTCACTACTATCATTGCCATGCTAGTTACTTCGTTCTATCGCTATGCTGCGCTACCTATTCGCTTGTTCTTCAAGCCTCCCAAATTGCCATGTCAGCCTCTAACCTTTTCACCCTTCCTAGCAAACCATTGCTTGGCTATGTTACCGCTTTGCTCAGCCCCTCTTATAGCATTGCTAGTTGCAGGTGAAGTTGAAGATTGCTCTATGGTGGACAAGATTATGTTGGGATGTCACAATATCTCTTATTTAATTAATGCATCTATATACTTGGTAAAGGGTGGAAGACTCGGCCTTATGCCTGGTGTTTTGTTCCACTCTTGCCGCCCTAGTTTCCGTCATACCGGTGTTATGTTCCTGGATTTTGCGTTCCTTACGCGGTTGGGTGATTTATGGGACCCCCTTGACAGTTCGCTTTGAATAAAACTCCTCCAGCAAGGCCCAACCTTGGTTTTACCATTTGCCTCACCACCACCTACTTTTCCCTTGGGAGTCGCTCTCTTGAGGGTCATCTTTATTTTAGCCCCCCCCCGGGCCAGTGCTTCTCTAAGTGTTGTTCCGAACCGGGCAGACTGCAGGGCCACGTCGGGGCAACTCGAGGGCTGGTTTTACTCGTAGGCTGACCTATCCGGTGTTGCCCTGAGAACGAGATATGTGCAGCTCCTATCGGGATTGTCGGCACATCAGGCGGCTTTGCTGGTCTTGTTTTACCATTGTTGAAATGTCTTGTAAACCGGGATTCCGAGTCTGATCGGGTCTTCCTGGGAGAAGGTATATCCTTCATTGATCGCGAGAGCTTATCATGGTCTAAGTTGGGACACCCCTGCAGGTTATAAACTTTTGAAAGTCGTGGCCGCGGTTATGTGGCAGATGGGAATTTGTTAATGTTCGATTGTAGATAACTTGACACCAGATCCGAATTAAAACGCATCAACCGCGTGTGTAGCCGTGATGGTCTCTTTTCGGCGGAGTCTGGGAAGTGAACACGGTTTTGGGTTATGTTTGACGTAAGTAGGAGTTCAGGATCACTTCTTGAACATTGCTAGCTTCACGACCGTTCCACTTGCTCTCTTCTCGCTCTTATTTATGTATGTTAGCCACCATATATGCTTAGTCGCTACTGCAACCTCACCACTTTACCCCCTTCCTTCCCTTTATGCTTTGCTAGTCTTGATACCCATGGTAATGGGATTGCTGAGTCCTCGTGGCTCACAGATTACTACAACAACAGTTGCAGGTACAGGTTATGCGATGATCATGACGCAAGAGTGATGTTTGCTTGTCTTGGAGTTCTTCTTCTGCTTCTTCTTCGATCAGGGGATAGGTTCCAGGTCGGCAGCCTGGGCTAGCAAGGTGGATGTCGCTTGAGTTTCTGTTTGTGTTTCATCCATAGTCGGATGTTGATCTTATGTATAATGATGATGTATTCATGTGGCTTTGTATGCCCCTTGTATGTATCCCCATCTATTATGTAATGTTGATGTAATGATATCCACCTTGCAAAAGCGTTTCAATATGCGGTTCTATCCTTGGTGGGACCTTCGAGTCTCTTTATGATAGTATTGCATATTGGGCATGAAAAGTTGGTATCAGAGACTCGACCGACCCTAGGAGCCCCCTTGATTGATCGTGTAGTTTGGCCGTTGTTGAGTCTAGAAGAAAATTGTTTTCTGAGTCTAGTTATATCGGAGAGTAGGAATTCTTTTTACTCCTCAGCCTCTTCGTCGCTCTGGTGAGGAATCTTGACGTAGGTGTTTTGAATTACTCCTCTTCCCCTTCAAATTTTTCTTTAGTATCACGCAGTTGGTTTTCCAATCGTTGGTTCTCCACTCTTTTCATCCGGTGCATTTCTCGTCAAGTTGACTCGAGCATCTTCATCTTTGAGTTCAATCCTTAGTTGTTTTCTTTTCCCACCCGCCCACCCCTTTTCTACTCGGAACCGGAGTCTGTAATCAAGCATCCATCCTACTCGTGTGAAGTCTTTGCTTTCTTTCCTCAATTATTTCAACCAGTCTTTTCTCTTCAAGATATTCGTTGGTTCCCCTTCCAAGTTGCCTTTATTTTTCCCGCCCTCCCACCCTTTTTATTCCCGGAGTCTGACTCTCTCTCGACCATCAATTTCATTCGTGCGGAGCCTCTTCAGTCTTCCATCAATTGTTCCAACTGGTGAATTCTCTTTTGTTTGACATTCTTCATCTCTTTTGCGGTGGATTCAGTTCAAGTTTTTTTGGTTGATCATATTCTTTTCCTTGGATCAAGTGTTTTCCCCGCTCGTTCGCCTCTCGCCAGTTTATCCTTCCGGAGTGTTCAAGACATCTCAGGAGATTCGTCTGTGTTCCAATTAATTCGAGGTTATCACCTCATTCAAATATTTCAATTGTTCCAGTGCATCATCTAACTATTCAACAATCCTTCTCAACGGTGTTTTCTTTTAGTGGGCCCTAACCCACAGGTCTTTTCCCAGGATCTTACCTGACTCTTCTAATTTCTCGGAGCTATTCTCAAATCCTTTTCAAGTATGACGTAAGAATGGATCCCATCAGTCACATGCCTTCTCCAAGATCTCGTTCAAATTCTTTTCATTGTTGTCTCAACCTCTCCGCTTTTCATTCTACCGGAGTATCTCAGTAATTTTGGTGGTGTTTCTCGTCGTCAGTTGAAGACCAAAGAAGAGTTTCTCTAAATCTTGTCTGTTCTCTCGAATATTCGTGATTGTAGCTTAATGTCATCCTCTCAAATTATTCCAATCGTCAGATATTCTTTTCTTACCCATCTGAAGTAATTCAGGAGTTGATTTCTGTTTCGTCTCACCGCAGGCCGCCATTCTAGCTATCGTTATCCAATTATCCCGGTGCTTCGTTCAAGTGTTCTTTAATCAGCTCATGATCTCTTTGTTCTTTTGCATCTAAATCCCCTCTAGCATATTTGTTCTACTAATTCTTCCCGGCGATTCTTTCTCTTTTCTTCGTTCATTTTCATTCTTACGGTGGTTCGTTCAAGATTCTTTTTCCTTGATTATCATTCAATCCATTCATTCTTTCGAATCCTACCGGTGGTTCATGAAGACCTTCTCAAGTTTGCGATATGTCACTTCTCAATCCTTTTTCAAGAAGAATAAGTAGTATGAAAAATCCTTTGCTTGTCATCAATTTAATTTCATGAAGGATAAGCATACAATAAATCTTATTCTTATTTCCTCAAAGTGATTAATCCCTTCCTTCAGAGTGTGTTCTTGAGGAATAAATTCTAGTTTCAAGTGTTTCATCTTTTCTTTTCTGGAGTTCAAATTTCCTCGGCCATCTCGTAGGAACCTCCATCTAAATCATCGCAAGGCTCATCTTATTCTTTCATCCTTCATTCCTATCTCATCATCTTTTGTCACCGGAGTTCTTCAGGGTGGTTCTTCATGATTTAATTCATTCTTCAAGAGTTCATCAAGATTTTGTTGGTGGAGTTCAAGTATCTTTTCTTCTTGCATCTTGAAGTGCAATTAAATCTCTGTATTCTTTTGAAGTGGAGTTTTGCATTTCTTTGTTCTTCTCAGCTATCCAATTGTTTCCGTTTGTGGCCGGTTATCACCTTATGATCTTGAGACGTTACCTATAAGTCCACAACAAGCTTATTCTTTCGTTGTTGATTTTCTCAACAACTCCATTCAATCCTTCCTTCTAAGTTCATTTCATTCCATTCTTTTAATTCCTCCGGAGGCATTGCGTTGGTCATCTCGTCAAGTGCCATCCCATCTTGCGAAGTTCTTGTTCTATTCCTTCCATTTTCAGCCAGAGTGCTGCCTAAATCATTTCAGTCTTATTCGTTTCTTATCTCGTTCTAACCGGAGTCGTTTCATAGTCTATCTGATTCCGTGAGCTTTTGATTCTCGTCATTCTCATCGTTCCTCTCTTCTTCTCGAGTGCTCTCGATTCTTTGCTTCTTCTCTTGAGTTCTTGTTTCACCTCATCCCTTTTCCCTTCCGTCTCGGTCCTAAGATCTCGGGACAAGACCTCTTGTTAGTGGAGGAGTGTTGTAACGCCCCAGATCCGATGCGCCAGGTGTCCGCCAGTTATTCGCCATCGTTGCCATGTCATTTGCTTGCGTGTTGCATTTTATCATGTCATCATGTGCATTGCATTGCATACGTGTTCGTCTCATGCATCCGAGCATTTTCCCCGTTGACCGTTTTGCAATCCGGCACTCCTATGTCCTCTGACGTCCCCCTTTTGCCTCTTGTTGTGAGCGGGTGTTAAACTTTCTCGGAATGGCCCGAGGTTTGCCAAGTGGCCTTGGTATACCATCGGTAGACCGCCTGTCAAGTTTCGTGCCATTTGGAGGTCGTTTGATACTCCAACGGTTAACCGGGTAACCGTAAAAGCCCTCGTTGTCTTGCAGCCAAACACCCCACCAAAGTGGCCCAAAACCCATCCTAACCCCCTCCATGCTCTCGGTCGTTCGATCACGATCATGTGGGCGAAAACCGCACCCCATTTGGACTCTCCGAGCTCCCAAAATCTATAAATATGCCCTCCCCCCGAAAATTCGCGGATGAATTCTCCCCCCAAACCCTAGCCCATCTCCTCCCACCGCGCCGAACATGTACGTTCGCGCCGGACGAATTCGCCGCCGCGCCCGCAGCCAACGGGAGGCTGCCACGTCACCCTGCCCACTCTCCGCCACCGCGCCCCGCCGCGGCCCGCCAGGC
>NC_057804.1:108890373-108892873 GCF_018294505.1 Triticum aestivum | reverse complement strand
GGCCTCCACGCCAACCCCGCCGCCGTCTCGCCTCATTGCCGGCAACCGCCATCCCCGCGCCGCCCCGCGCCGGATCCGGCGAGATCCGGCCGGAGGAGGTCGCCCCGAGCCCTTCCTTGTCAACTCCGGCAAAACTCCGGCGATCCTCGAAATCCGTGCAGATCTGAGGTTGACCCCCGAAATTTCCCCCAAGTCCCTGATTTTTTGACATTTTCATGCCCTGTTCATTGCATCATAACCCCATGCATACTGCTCCGTTTAGTGCGTAAGATATGTCAAAATGTTCGTTATGAGATGCACTTCATTTCATTCCATTGTGTCATGCTTGTTTGAGATCATCTTGATGCCCTAATCATCGTTGCAGGAGTGCTATATAATGTTGTCTGCTGTCTGTTAACAGAACATGCTCATTTGTCATTTTTGCCATGTTTAATGTGTGCCTCCTATGAGCATGAGCTCTACATGTGTTTTGTACTACATCATGCCATCTTTACAGAGGTGCTTGCCATGTATTTTTGTGAGTCTTGTAGTGTGTGCATCAAGCTCGTGAAGTAGGGTACTTGTTGTTGCTGTTTTGCTAGGTTGAATCTGCTATATCATGATGCTATGTAAACCTGCTGCTACAAGTCATTCTATGCATACTCTGGAGATGTTCACTAAGGATGTTTTGTTATACATTTCATGCTCTATCCATCCATGCCACTGGTTGCATTTATAGCCTGCTTTAGCTTATTGTAATCTTGCTCTCAAATTGCTAAATAATGTTGTTGTCAGCCTGTTAACTTTAAGTTCAGTATTGCCATGTGTTTTGCTAGTGATCCATGCACCCTATGAACTTGCTCTTGCCATGTTTAGGTTCATAAATATGTCATCTTACTGTTGGTTGCCTTCACATGCCATGTAATGCTCTGTGGTGAGTGGTACAAGCTCGCCAACATGCCTACTTATTGTTGTTCCTGCCATGTATGAATCTATCATATCATTTGCTATGTTTACATGGGTGCCATCATATTTTTTGTCCCCTTTTAGCTAATGGTCAGTAAGAGACTTTTGTTCTATGAAATTAGTAGATTCATTCCATGCCTTTGTTTGCCATGTTAGGTTCCTGTAACATGTTATTTGATAGCTCTAAACATTGCAACCTGATGTTATTTCTGCAAAGCCTGTAAACTGTTATTATTTGCAATCTTGCCATGTCTTTTTGAGCATGTTCTAGTGATTTATGGAGATAGCTTAGTGTTCATGTTTTGTTATGCATTACCTGTACATCATGTCCATGCCTTTTGTTCTTATGTTAAGATGATGTAGCATGCTGTTTTGATGCTTGCAAGATGCCTAGTTGCTGTTTTGGACAGATTGTTATGACTTGTATAGAGTGTATGTATTGAACCATTGCTCCGTTTTGAGTGTGCTCTATATGAAACTTGCTTAGAATTGCATGTAGCTTCATATTATCATGTTGCATCCATGTTTTGAGGTGTTTGCTTGATGTATGTATGTATTTTGCATCAATGTCGTGTTAACTTGTTTTGCTCATATCTTCTAGGCCGTAGCTCCGAATTAAATGAACTTTATATGTAACTTGACTAGAATCTTGTGTAGATCATCTTGGTGCATATTAACTTGCTGTTTAATAACTTGAACATAAGGTTTACTCAGATCTGGACCAATTTCGAAATTTGCATATGAGGACTTACCGGAATTGTTATATGTTGTTCCCGGCCTCATTTAAACTTGCTTTGATGCGTTGCTCTTGTATGCATCATCTCTTGCCATGAGTAGCTTCATGTAGCCTTGTCATGCATTATACTTGCTTGAGCATCATGCCTTGTTCATGTGTGGTGTGTTTACTATGTTGTGTGCTTCTTCTCGATAGTTCCCGTTTCGTTGCGATCGTGAGGATTTGTTCGTCTACGCTTGGTTCATCTTCGTGGCTTCATCTTCTTCATGGACTCGTTCTTCTTCCTAGCGGGATTTCAGGCAAGATGACCGCTACCCTGGATCTCACTACTATCATTTCCATGCTCGTTACTTCGTTTTGTCGCTATGCTGCGCTACCTATTCACTTGTTCTTCAAGCCTCCCAAATTGCCATGTCAGCCTCTAACCTTTTCATCCTTCCTAGCAAACCATTGCTTGGCTATGTTACCGCTTTGCTCAGCCCCTCTTATAGCATTGCTAGTTGCAGGTGAAGTTGAAGATTGCTCTATGGTGGACAGGATTATGTTGGGATATCACAATATCTCTTATTTAATTAATGCATCTATATACTTGGTAAAGGATGGAAGACTCGGCCTTATGCATGGTGTTTTGTTCCACTCTTGCCGCCCTAGTTTCCATCATACCGGTGTTATGTTCCCGGATTTTGCGTTCCTTACACGGTTGGGTGATTTATGGGACCCCCTTGACAGTTCGCTTTGAATAAAACTCCTCCAGCAAGGCACAACCTTGGTTTTACCATTTGCCTCACCACCACCTACTTTTCCCTTGGGAGTCGCTCT
>NC_057804.1:108140790-108172775 GCF_018294505.1 Triticum aestivum | reverse complement strand
CGAGCGGGCCGGCGGCAACGCGCGGTGGCCAGGGCCACGTGGCGGCGCGCCGTTGGCTGGGAGCGGCGGCGGATGTGACGTGGCAGTTTCCTATTGGGCGGGGCGACGTGGATGAGGGCGGCGGACATGTCCGGTTGCAGCTGGACGTGTCCGGCGGGCGAGAGAGAGGCTAGGCTAGGATTTCGTCCGCGAATTTCGGGGGGAGGGGCTTATTTATAGGTAGAGGGAGCTAGGAGAGTCCAAATGAAGAGCGGTTTTCGGCCACGCGATCGTGATCGAATGACCGAGAGCATGGAGAGAAGTTAGGTGGGTTTTGGGCCACTTTGGAGAGGGTGTTGGGCTGCAAAGAGAGAGAGGCTTTACGGTTACCCGGTTAATCGTTGGAGTACCAAACGACCTCCAAATGGCACGAAACTTGACAGACGGTCTACCGGTGCTATACCAAGGCCACTTGGCAAGCATCAGGCCATTTCAAGAAAGTTTAATACCCGCACACAAAGAGAGGCAAGAAGGGGACGCCGGATGACATAGAAGCGCCGGATTGCAAAGCGGACAACGGGGAAAAAGCTCGGATGCATGAGACGAACACGTATGCAAAATGAAATGCACATGATGACATGATAAAATACAACACGCAAGCAAATGACATGGCAATGAAGGCAAATAACTGGCAGACACCTGGCGCATCGGACTCGGGGCGTTACACCGTCCCCAAGCACCGCCCCCGAGCCAAGCCCCTTACCGAATCATAAGTACCTTAAGATTCCTTACATGCATCTTATCTTTTTATAGATTATAAGAATAATATCAAATTTCGTGTTTCAGTCCGGCCCGTGACATCCCTCAAGAATCATCAGCATCGGGGAATCTTTCGCTGGAGAAGATGGAGAGAGAGAGACGTCTCCACAAGCCTCCCCGCCTCCTAGGGCGGATGACACCAAGGTGTCTTGCCAAAGGATTTCTCTAGGCTCCGGAGAAGTGCGGGAGGGGACCAAGACAATGCCAGAGGATAACGCCTTTGCTGCTAAGAATATGAGGGGCGCAACCCTCATGGAGACCGGCGATGGGGGTATAGAATTATCCGACCCCCCAGCCGGATACTGTTCCAGAGACACAAACGGCTCCGGAACCGAATCAGCAGCCCCCTCTGCGGGAGGGGGAGACGGCTATTCCAGCGGCGACCTCTATTAATGCAGAGGTGCCAAACATGTTGATGGATGCTCTGCAAAGTGTGTCCGTCTTGGAGGAGCATCGTACCTTGATGGGTACGGTGGTTGAGAAGGTTCAGTCTGCTAAGAGCGGACTGAATGAAGCCTTCACGAGCCTACTAATAGGCTTCGAGGTATGCGATGTAATGTCTTTAGCCGCTTTCCATATAAAAAATCTACCTATATATAGATAGTAGCCCCTGAGACTCTGTTTGGCCAATGAAGGAGGGCGAACAGAGGGTCTATAGATACCCGCAGGAAATAACATATTGATATTTTTGATAAAAAAACAGGCGTCACGGTTAGCGGCGACCGCTCAGGCCGCCGAAGTTTTCGAACTGAAGCGGAAACTGCAGCTGGTCGATGAGGATAATATCCGGATTAATAAGCGGCTCGACGAGGCGTAGGGTATGTTTCAAGTACTCCATATACAATTGAATTAGTTTGCAAATGCTAAGTTGCAGCTTACGTGCTGCTATATGCATAATTGCAGATGGCGCTGTTGAGGTCAAGACCCTTAGGAGTGACCTTCCAGCGTGAAGGAGCAGGCAAGGGTGAGCGATGCGACCGCTGAGAAAGCGGATGCTGATTTGAAGGCCTAACAGGTCTCCCAGCGCCAGTTTGAGGAGCGGGTGTCAAAAGTTGAGCAACAGCTCAAGGAGGCCACTCGCAAGTGCGAGCTCCTCGAGGAGGAGAATAAAGCTAAGGAGGCCTAACTCACCAAGGCCCTTCAGGAAGCCCAAGAGGCGAGGTCCGAATCCCGAGCGGCTCGCGAGGAGATCCGACAGGCCGGACAGATAGTGGCTGGTAAGCCCTTCTCCTGGGCATGCGACGGAGAAGCTGTTCTGGTCGCAGTTTGCGAAGCAGGAGCGCTCCACGCTGCTGAACGACCAAATGACGCAGTGGGCCGAGTTGCATAAGATGTTCGGAGCGGCCATGAAGGAGGTCATACTCCGGCTGTGGCTGGCCAAACCCATTCCGAGCAACTATTTTGGCCTAGTGCAGCGACTCCTCGATGTCGTGCCCCGAATTGATGCAATCAAACAGTCAGTGTGCATAGAAGGTGCACAGACGGCCTTCGCCCGCGTCAAGGTGCACTTGGCGAAGATGAAGGCCGTCGTTATCATGGTGGAGGGTCCTCCCGAAGGCAAGGACCACCACACGCTGGAGCGTTATTTAGAAGACGTCCTAGAGGGTGCTGGCTTGATAGAGGGTCAATGCTAAAAAGACATTATATTCGAATGAATGTATCCGAATGACTCGGACATGTTTATTATATACATTAAGGCTTTGTAATATATTTGTGCCATTATCTAAAAGTTCTTTCCTCCTATGCGGCCGTTTTTGTATGCCTGCGAGTTTTCCAGTCATCGGCTTCGGCACCCACGTAGATGCTACGGGGGTGTTCGGAATAGCACATGAGCACTCTTGACCCAACATCTTGGCCGTGATGGAGGTGTCAGTGCGGCAAACCAGGCAATCAGACTATACGGCTTTACCGCTCTCACTTAGCCATAGGAGTTTGACGATGTGGCTATAAAATAGCCCCTGGTACATATGTGGCTATCCTAACGCGGATGCGTTACGTATATGACTGGAAAAACAGTCCTTCGTTTAATACGGAAAAATCGGTAAAGATTTAGTATGACCAGCTCTCGCCGCATCATGACAGACAGTTTTCGGCTTTCTCTACTGAGGTGCTTGACCGGACGAACTAGAAACACAATCGCAGTAGTTCTCCCTTTACTACCCTAGCCAAACAAACAGAACGTAAGGTAGCAAACACAGGAGCCAGGCAACCAAACTATTGACCAAAGACATGATTCAGAGCCGATGCATATAATGCCAAGTTCGGGACACCGAAGTGTGCTGCAAAGTTGTTCGGGCTTTTTTTAGAAGCACATATGTGGCCGTATAGAGACCCTGGCAATGGGTGTCGGGGTATGTGAGTGAGACAACTAGGGAGACAGAGTACAGTTTTATGAATAAAGTTGATACCGAAAAATTGTCCCTACTAGAATCTGATTGATACGTCAAAACGTGATCTTACAGAGGGTACCATAAGCACCAAAATCATTTGACATGCCGGGGGTCTAATAATAAGGAGAAAAGCTCAGTACAGGTCCTTTAAATAAGGTTTGGTCCGAAGAGTCCTTTGGATATCCTGCCGCACGTCTGTGCCGCTTTCGCCTTGTAGAGAGGGGTTCCTTAAAGGGAACGGTCTTCGGTTACCCGCACGAAACCGGGCTCGAAGGGAGTCCTTGTAAGTCCATAGGATATATAGGTTCAAATGCACCTGTGGTAGGAGAAAAGGAAATCAAAGAAAGGTGGAAGGTTATACAAGGTCGAACTATACTATAGACCTGTCTGTATTGTGCCTCCGTTGATGCCCAAGGTATTTTGAGTGCGTAGTGATGCATGCACGGTATGAATTCCGCGGGTGTGCGCGGCGATCGACGGAGGCGAAACTGCTAGCCTAGCTCCAGAAGTATCGATCCATCACCTTGCGGGACTGATCGGACTCTTTTAACAAAGTCCGGCGGCTTGATGGCCGATGAGGTGTGCGGCTTGAGGGGGCCGCTCTGTTCTTTGGCTGCGAGAGCTGCGGTGTGCTCCTCCGTGTAGAGGGAGCGTTCTATGTTTCCATTGATTGTTATGACTCCGCATGGACCGGGCATCTTGAGTTTTAAATAAGCATAGTGCGGGACCGCATTGAATCAAGCGAACGCGGTCCGTCCGAGCAGTGCATGGTAGCCACTTCAGAAGGGTACAATATCGAAGATCAAGTCTTCACTGCGGAAGTTGTCGGGCGTGCTGAAGACAACTTCCAATGTTATTGAGCCCGAGCAACGGGCTTCTACGCCGGGTATTACTCCTTTAAAGGTAGTTTTAGTGGGCTTGATTATGGACGGATCAATACCCATTTTGCGGATGGTGTCCTGGTAAAGCAGGTTAAGGCTACTGCCACCGTCCATGAGGACTCGTGTGAGGTGGAATCCATCAATGATTGGGTCGAGGACCAAAGTTGCCGAACCTCCATGAAAGATACTGGTCGGGTGGTCCTTTCGATCGAAGGTGATCGGACAAGCCGACCATGGGTTGAATTTTGGGGCGACCAGCTCTATGGTGTAGACGTCCTTTAATGCGCGGTTGCGCTCCCGTTTGGGGATGTGGACGACATAGATCATATTCACCGTTTTGACCTCAGGGGAAATTTCTTCTGGCCTCTTGTGTTTGGTGGGCAAGGCTCTTCTTCGTCGTCCTCGCTGGGCGGCCTTTTCCCCTTGTGTTCGGCGTTGAGCTTGCCAGCCTGTTTAAAGACCCAACAGTTTTTGTTGTTGTGATCGGCAGGTTTATCGAGGGTGCCATGAATCTGGCAAGGCTGATCAAGTATTCTGTCCAAACTGGATGGACCATCTTTGTTTTCTTTGAATGGCTTCTTCCACTGACTGGATTTGGAGTCACTGAATCCGGCGTTGACCGCCGTGTCTTTGTTATTGTTTCGACGCTTGTGCTTGTCGCGTTGTGGCTTGCCATTATCGTCCTTGGCTTCAGAGGTGCCTGGGTCGCTGGTGCTATTGCTTCTATGAGCTGGTCAGCTATCTTCTCCCGCACAAAAGCGGGTCATAAGTGCGGTAAGGGTTGCCATGGACTTCGGCTTCTCTTCGCCGAGGTGTTGGGCGCCACTCATCTCGGATGCTGTGTTTGAAGGCCGCGAGGGCTTCGGCGTCCGGGCAATCCACAATCTGGTTCTTTTTGATTAAGAACCTGGTCCAGAGCTTCCGGGCTGATTCGTCGGGTTGCTGGATTATGTGACTAAGGTCATCGGCGTCCGGGGGCCGAACATAGGTAACTTGGAAGTTGTCTCTGAAGGCGTCCTCCAAATCTTCCCAACTACCGATAGAGTTTTCTGGGAGGCTGTTCAGCCAGTGTCGTGCTGGTCCCTTAAGCTTTAGGGGGAGGTATTTGATGGCATGTAAGTCGTCACCGCGGGCCATGTGGGTGTGGACAAGAATAATCTTCAATCCATACTGCGGGATCTGTCGTGCCGTCGTATGATTCAATGTTCACGGGTTTAAACCCTTCTGAGAACTGGTGCTCTACCTCATCAGTGAATCATAGGGGGTGTGCGTCTCCTCTCTATCGGGCGACGTCATGACCGTATGCGGTTTTCGGCTGCCCGGGTGAGGTTGTGCTTATCGCGCCAGGCCTGATGGCTGTCTTCTTGCACTGGTGCATGCCCCCTTGATCCATAAATTGATCTGGCATGATCGGCTCTATTGTGCAGGTCCCGTCGCAGGTCGTGCGTGTACCCTGCAGCCGTTGTTTCTCTGCCTCTAGCGTGAGGTGGTGCGGGCTGGTGTCCAGCTTGGGTTGTCGCTCTATCCCCGCCACGAGGTAGTCGGTCAGGCCCGTCAGCCGCGTTACACGCTGTCGGTATAGGTTCTAGGACCTCATCGTCGAATTGGGAGAGCAACCTGCGCTTTGGGTTACTCTTAGTTGGGCGCTCGAGGCCGTATTCCTCGGCGGCCAGGACATTAGTCCATCTGTCATTGAGTAAGTCCTGGTCAGCTTGAAGTTGCTGCCGCTTCTTTTTCAGGCTTCTTGTAGTGGCTATTAGTCAACGCTTAAAGCGCTCTTGATCGAGGGGTTCCTTTGGCACGATGAAATCTTCGTCACCGAGGCTCTTGTCCTCTTCGGAGATCGGTAGGTAATTACTATCTTCCGAGCCCTTGTTTCCGATAGGATCGTCGGGGTTGACTTGCCCCTCTTCCCAATCATCCTGCTCGGATGTTGGCTCGACCAGGGCGTCTTGGTCTTCAGCGTTCTCCGGGGTATTATTGTCTCCGGTGCCGGTATTGCTGTCTTTTTCGAAACGCAATTTTGATCAGCGCCGTTGACATCGACGCTTCGGAGGTGCTTCAACAGGCTTGTTCTCTAGATTCTTCCAATCGTCGCCGTCATCCTATTTGGGTGTGTCCACCATGTATACATCATACGAGGAAGTGGCCGTCTAGCGTCCGGTGAACGGCGGGTTCTGGCTCTTCTCATCTTCAGTATCGTTGTCCACACCGTCGATGTCTTCGGAATCGTAGTCGAGCGTGTCGGTTAAATCCTCGGCAGTGGCTACGAAGTGGGTGGTGGGTGGGATGTGAAATTCCCCACTCTCAGCCCCTAGTATGGGCTGGGTGTAGTTTGATAGTGATTTTTCTGCAATGGCGAGAGATTGCATCAAGTCCAGGACCTCGTTCAAGAGCGAGGTTTGGACGGGGAAGCGAGGGTCCGTGGAGTTGGGCGGGACGGAAGTTCCCTGGTCGAGCTCGCATAACACGGACCTCGAGAGTTCGGAGCTGGTGTTCGGGAGTGAGTCCGGCTTTATGTTGATGAAGGGAGTCTGGCGTGACTCTGGGCCTGCCGGTGAAACGATCCCCTCCGTATCTCCGGTATTGAGCTCTATGGTTGCAGAGAGTCCAGCGGGCTCTAAACTCCCGTCTTCAGACTCGGTGATGTGTTCCGGATCTAAGGCCGGAGCTGTGGTTGAGGCCGCGAACCCTTGGAAGATCAAGTCTCCTCGGATATCGGTGACATAGTTTAGGTTCCCAAAACTGATCTGATGACCAGGGGCGTAGCTGTCAATCTGTTGCAGATGGCCAATCGAATTGACACGCAGTGCAAAGCCGCTGAATACGAAGATTTGGCCGGGGAGAAAAGTCTCCCTCAGGGCAGTATTGTTGTAGATGATTGATGGAGCCATCGAGCCTTCTGGCGACAGCGCAGTGGAACTCTCAATGAAAGCACCAATGTTGGTGTCAAAACCGGCAGATCTCGGGTAGGGGGTCCCAAACTATGCGTTTGAGGATCGAAGGTAACATGAGGCAGGGGACACGATGTTTACCCAGGTTCGGGCCCTCTTTAACGGAGGCAATACCCTACTTCCTGCTTGATTGACTTTGATAAGTATAGGGGGTTACAAGCGTTGATCTACCTTGAGATCGTAATGGGTAAACCCTAGATGTCTAGCATGTATGATTATTCTAGCCCTATGGACTAAACCCTCCGGTTTATATAGACACCGAAGGGATCTAGGGTTGTATAGAGTTGGTTTACAGAGAAAGGAAGATGCATGATCCGAACGCCAAGCTTGCCATCCACGCAAAGGAGAGTCCCATCCGGACACGGAGGAAGGCCTTTGATTCCGTATCTTCACAGCCCATTAGTCCGGCCCATATCACATAGCCCGGACGCCCGAGGACCCCTTAGTCCAGGACTCCCTCAATCACCAACTCCAACTGGGCGAGAAGAATGTCGAATCCACCTCGGTGACGCCTCCAAGGAGGGATATGCCACCCATGGGCGCCATCGCCGGCCCGGCCAAAGCTGAGCATGAGTTTCATCTGAGCATCGCACATCTCCACACCACGAAAGAATGGGCAAGCATCGTCCATGTCGCCTTACACCGCCGCCATCGCAGCTCCACGCCATCATAGCCGCTAACCGAGGACCGCGGACAGACCGCACGACAGAGAGAAACACGACCCAATCAACATCTCCAACCTAGCCGAAGAACAGCAACCAACAACAACTCCATCAAGGCCCAGGACCACCCGCGATGGCTGTCACCCACACCAAGGGACAACCTTGCGAGGACCCATCACCTCTCGATGGACAACTCCCACGCCGACATCATCGGCAGAGCACCGCCACAAGCTACACAACCCAGGAGGTACCCGGGCACTCGCTACTCGCCAGGAACTCCATCGTGGCCAAGCCATCACAATGCCACCACTGACCTGGTCAGTAGCTCGCGTCGTGGCCTCCAGATAACACCGGCGCGCACGCCCGTGCCGCCACACCGCTGCCTGCGCTTGCCATGACCACTGCCCCACCACGCCTCCCGCCGCACACCGTTGCACACCATGCCGCACCACCCAACCGCCAGCACCAACACGGTTTCCAACGGCCATGGAGGCCCAGCGTCACCACGCCTGCCGGCAGCATGAACGGAAGCTTGGCCGGCCAGATCCAGATCTAAAACGGAACGAATTAGGATGGGGGCAATACCACAGGCCGCATCACCCGACGAGGCACACACCTGCACCGTAGCCACCACGTCGAGCCACCACGGGACCTTCTCAACACCACGTCGCCAAGGAAATCCGTCGGAGGAGCACCCACGCCATGGCCAAGGAGGAGGGGGCCGCGTCGGGAGAGTCCCTGCCGCCACCGGCACTGCTCGGACTTTGCCCGACAACGGTCCACGACGGCGGCGAGGTGGAGGGGAGCGACGAGGGGAGGTCGGCGATGCGGGGGTCGTGGGGCCCCATTACCATCATCATTACCCTAAAATCCATAAGGGCACACATAATTTTGTTCACCCTTTTCTTTTCCCTTTCTTTTCCTCCCATCAGCAAAACTTCTAGTACAAAAATCCATAAAACCCAAACCACACAATGTGGTCCACGATATCCTCCCCAAACAGAACCTCATCCTTTCAGCAAACCTCCAAGAATGTCAATCTCAGAGAAAAGAGACTCTGATCACCGCAAGACCAAACTTTCTTTCTCTGCCCGTTTCCCCTTCCCATCACATTTCTGCAATTTCTCTTCATATTTTTGTGTGCGTGTGCGCGCTCCATTTGGGATCGGCGACAGCAATCCGCCCACAGCCACCCACAATGGCGGCGGCGTGACCAACCTGCCGCGGAGAGTTTTGCCAGTTCGCCTCTTGTTTTCCCTACCGGTAGTTCGGATTCTTCTCTCTCCCTCTCCCTCAGCGGCCGCAGTTTTTACTCCACCCCCTCACCTGTGGATGCCATCGAGAGGCACGCCGAGACCACGGGCGGCCTCGACAGCGACGCGCTTCCTCCCGCTCCGCTCGTCCTCGTCGCGCGCGCGTGATGCTCGCCGTCTGCGCGCGGCACGGGCCCGCCCAGCTCCCGCTCCCGCCGCTCGGGGGCGAACGTGTCGCCTGGGTCGCCGCCGGCAGGTGGTGGTGCTGGCGCCCCGCGGCGGCGCGCCGCGGCGTCGCCGCGCGGGCCTCGTCCTTCAATTCCCGGATCGGGCTCGATTCCCAGGTTAGTTGCCGTTCTCGAGCATTCCGTCGAACAGTTCGTCGAAGCGACTCGGGGCGCCGCCCTTGTTCTTGGTCTAGCGATCTTCGCGGCTTCTAGTTCTAGTTCTTGAACCTTCGATATGCAAATTGTACCCCATTTATGGGATGGATGGCTGGTGGCACATGCTTTCTGTGTATGGTTCTAGCCTGTATATGGTTTCTGTGGGCATTTGATCGAACACTTCTTGAGGCTAGAAATGAAGTGTAAACTTTGTTTCTTGTTTGATTGCATCGATAGCTCCAGATGATATTGTAGTGTTGCTTCGTAACTGATGGATCACATTCTTTGCTGTAGAATTCTCACACAAGGGACTTATCCCAGCTGTTGTGGGTGGGTCCAGTGCCCGGCGACATCGCAGAGATTGAGGCATACTGCCGCATATTCCGTGCTGCAGAGCAGCTCCAGAATGCTGTCATGTCGGCGCTCTGTGATCCAGAGACAGGCGAGTGCCCTGTGCGGTACGATGTGCCATCCGAGGACCTGCCAGTGCTGGAGGACAAGGTTGCTGCTGTGCTTGGCTGCATGCTGGCATTGCTGAACCGGGGTAGGACAGAGGTGCTTGCTGGGCGGTCAGGTGTCACGAGCGCGTTCCAAGGATCTGAGCACAGCACGATGGATAGGATTCCGCCGCTGGCCCTGTTCCGTGGTGATATGAAGCGGTGTTGTGAGAGCATGCAGGTTGCACTTGCTAGCTACCTTGTACCGAGTGAGCCCCGAGGATTGGATATCTGGATGAGGCTGCAAAGGTTGAAGAATGCCTGCTATGATGCGGGTTTCGCAAGGGTTGATGGTCATCCCTGTCCAACATTGTTTGCAAATTGGTTTCCGGTGTACTTCTCAACTGTGCCAGATGATTCGGAGACAGATGAGTTGGAGGTTGCATTTTGGAGGGGAGGGCAAGTCAGTGAGGAGGGTCTGGCGTGGTTATTGGCTAAGGGATTCCGAACTATTGTCGATCTCCGGGAGGAAGATGTTAAGGATGATTTATATCTTTCAGCAGTTGGCAAAGCTGTCTCATCCGGAAAGATAGAGGTGGTCAACATGCCAGTTGAGATTGGGACTTCTCCCTCAGCTGAACAGGTTCAGCAATTTGCGGCGCTTGTGTCTGATGGGACGAAGAAGCCCATTTATCTTCATAGCAAGGAAGGGATTAATAGGACGTCTGCAATGGTCTCCAGATGGAAGCAGTATGCCACTCGTGCAGAGAGACTGGCCACCAAAAAGCGTTCACCAATTGTGAATGGTAAGGCGCTGAAGAATGATCCGACAAATGGCCTAGGTTCCTTGTCAAATGGTAGTGAAAATGGTGCAGTAGTGAAGTCTGATAGAACCATGGATGCTGGGGAAGCACGTGATATAGACATAGAAATTACAAGTAATAATCCGGAAGTTACTAATTCCCTTCCCAATGGTCAAAGCACTGAACAAGGTGAAATGCATGACAGCAGGACAGAACTTCTTTCAGATTTTAAACTGGAGACTAGTCCTCTCAAGGCACAGTTTCCTACTTGCAATGTCTTCTCTAGAAAGGAGATGACCAAATTTTTTAGAAGCAAAAGAGTTTATCCAAAATCTGTTCTGAACTCTCGAAGACGATCGAGTAGCTTGATGATCTCAAGGAGAAAACAAAATCTCAGAGCTGAACATAATGAGGCCATTGATTGTGAAGCAGCAGACATGATGGTTTTGAAAAACGCAAATGGGACATTATTTGATAATGATTATATATTATCGGTTTCTTCAGGTATCACTAATAGAAAACCCTCGAACAATGGAACCTCCACTTCTTTTGAAGAAAAGGGAAGTGCAGCTTCACTCCTAACTATTGATCCTAAAACATCTAATGCCAGCAATCCCAATGGGAATGCTCAGCTTGGATCACAAAAACCATCCGAAAAGAATGGTGGTCCTTATCTTGAGAGATACTCATCAGATACAATTGATGGAAGTATTTGTGCCACAACTGGTGTTGTCAGAGTTCAGTCAAGAAGAAAAGCTGAGATGTTTCTAGTACGTACAGATGGATTCTCTTGTACTAGAGAAAAAGTAACAGAATCATCTTTAGCTTTTACTCATCCTAGCACCCAGCAACAGATGCTTATGTGGAAATCTCCTCCAAAGACCGTCTTACTGTTGAAGAAATTAGGTGATGAGCTCATGGAAGAGGCTAAAGAGGTGGATGCACAATTTCCATTTTTTAGTACATATCTATTTATTGCATGTCATTCATATATGAATACATATTTTCTTTTTTCGTATTTGGTAGCAAAATGTACTCTACTCATCTTAAAGAATAAAGTTCTGGCATGCAAATTATGTATTCGATAAAATTATAAATATAGTGCTAGTTTTATGTTTAGAAACTTACCTTACATCATGGATTCATAGTAAGATGTGGAACTACACAGAATTAATTGCGAGATTTTTAGTATTGTTGTATCAAAGAGAGCATTAGTTAAGTGAGCTACTATAGTTTGAATTTTCTTCTTTAGAGTTTAAGTTCTTGAAAGGTTTTGTGTGATTGATGAGGGTTTGCTTTAAAATTCAAAACAGCTGTATCTCTTTTGTGTGAGGTGGATTGACTTGTAGATCTCACTTCATGGTAGGGATAATCATTCATGTGTGCCAACCAGTCTATATCATGTAGCTAACGTGTCTGTTACACATTTCCAAATTTTGTAACTCATGCAGTCCATGCTCTTTGGTACATGTCTTCGTAAGTGTCAAAGTTTGTCTAAGACTTAGTTATCTACTCCAACTATCCAAGCTGTCTGATAGTCACTTAGGATATACATTTCATGTACTTCTACCTAATTTTATTTCTTATTTGGCAACGCACACATCATCTGATATCCTGTATACTACTTTTCAGGTTGCTTCGTTTCTGTATCATCAAGAAAAGATGAATGTTCTTGTGGAGCCTGATGTTCATGATATATTTGCGAGGATTCCTGGTTATGGTTTTGTGCAAACCTTCTATACTCAAGATACCAGGTATAAGTGAGACATATGTAAGTCTGATGAGTGATATAACTGTATATTAATTTCTGCATTACTATTTACTAATATTATTTTGTACCAAAAATCAGCGACCTTCATGAGAGAGTTGATTTTGTCACATGCTTGGGTGGTGATGGGGTCATATTGCACGCATCAAACTTATTTAGGACTTCTGTACCACCTGTTGTCTCGTTCAATCTTGGATCTCTTGGATTTCTGACTTCACATAATGTATGTTTCAGACTCCATTCTAAGAGAATTTTATCCTATGACCTTCTTTTGTCAATTCTAAGCATGTAACTTTTCCTTCACTTCAGTTCGAAGGTTTCAGACAAGATATGAGAGCTGTCATCCATGGGAACAATACACTTGGAGTTTATATAACACTTAGAATGCGTCTACGCTGTATAATCTTTCGAAATGGAAAAGCAATGCCCGGGAAAGTGTTTGATGTGCTAAATGAAGTCGTTGTTGATCGGGGTTCTAATCCATATCTCTCAAAAATTGAATGCTATGAGCATAACCACCTTATCACTAAGGTAAGATCTGTATAAAGCCTTAGAAACTAGATGTCTCTATTTGTGCCTTTTTCCTTGGTAAGCATCTTTGCCCTTTGTCTATATTTCTCTCTGGAATCTTTCGGCTACGCAAAGTTCACAATGGCAAATATTGAATTAACTCAATTTTCATGGGTGGCACCTCCAAATTCTGTATTATGCTAGAAAAGTTTAGCCAGTTGTCACTTATGCTTCAAAATTTCTCCAAACTGAACTGTCCATTGTTTCATACTTTTGTCACTTCGTGCCCTGAAAGAAACGGTTATTGCAGTATAATCATCACATATTAGTGTCGCTGAGTCTACTTGCTACTCTTGATCTTGTAGTCCTGGAGATTATATTACTGTTTGATGCTTGCATTTACTTAGATGTTTAGGATTGTTGTACTATTATGTATCCACTGTAACTTCAACTACTTTGAGTTAATGGGAATATATATAGGTTCAAGGAGATGGTGTGATAGTAGCAACACCAACTGGCAGCACAGCATACTCTACTGCAGCAGGGGGTTCAATGGTAGGTTATTTTTGCAAGTTATATTACTAGGAAGAACTGAGCAAAAGCATTGACTTAAATTGTGTGATGGCATGTAAACAAAAGCATTTTCCAGATTCACCTAATGCATGTTTCTTGTGTTATATTTCCACTCTGTGTGACATGTTATTTCTCAGTTATGCAGCATATGGATATAATTTTTACATTTAAGACAGAATTTTGGTTATATAAATAAATCTTCCATCTGTATGCATCCTGTGCCTGTTTCAACAAAGCCAGGCCAATGAACATCCGGAAAGCTCTTTGTCCTTGATTTCCACTGCGGAATTGTTTAGTGGTTCCTTTTGACAAGCTTAAACTACAAATGCTTTCACAAGCTATACTTTTTTCGAGAAAATGCAAGACTTTTGCGTTTCATTGCATTGGAAAGGTAGAAGTTTGTTACTGTTAGAGTTATATTTATGATGGCCTTTGGCCTTTTGTATTTTGGCCTTTTGGCCTCCCACCTGTACATGTATATATGAGGCTTTAGCCTCCTGATAATATCATGTTGTGCATCTTCCTAACATGGTATCGAGCTTAGGTCCTTTTTTCCGCACGACTGCAACTCGTGCTGGATCCATCTAGTACTGCCGCTGCCCGCTGCCTTCTTTCAGTCCGGCTGAACTTCTCCTCCGATCTTCTCCGGCTTGGCCGCGACGCCCCAGGCTGCGGATTCCCCTTCTCTGACCTCCCCGCCTAGATCAAAGAGGTCGGGTCTGGCGTCCTGTACCTGGTCCGCTGCTTCCTCCTGGTCGTCGCAAGATTCTCAATCGGCTCCACCGGCTGTACCTCCTCCACCTGCTGCACATCCCGCTGCACCACCTCCACCTGCTGCACATCCTGCCACCGCCCCTGCTAGCTCTGGCCGCCGCTGGCTCTACCAGCCGGCCGCTGAAGTCCGGCGCGGATCCGCCTCCCCTACAAGCTCCGGTCACGGTGGCCCTTCGTCCGCTGCAGCCACCGGACGATTATCCGCCCGCTGCTACTCCTGATCGAGCCGGCCATCCAGATTCAATCCTACAGGACGTTGCCGCCCCGTCGGTTCCTCTCCTGCGGGTCAAGGGTCAACCTGATTCCTCATGGGTGTATACGCTACGCGCCTGTTCGCGTGGATTGCTAGCTGCTGCGTGCGTGTCTACTTGATTGGGTTGCTCGTGGGCCGACGTGCTATTTGGCTGAATTGGCCTGGCTGAGGACTGACTTGTTAGTCCGCTGTTGCCAAAAAAGAGAGAGAAAAAAAAGGAGCACCATGTCTTTCACGTCATCGAGCTATGTCGCCATCCCACACCGCTGGGTGATATTCGAGGTGTTCCCTACATCGACCAACTCTCGCGCATACGTCGTCGCTCCATGCTTGGTGCTCGTCCGTCTGTGACGTTATCTCCTACGGCGTCTTCAGCATGCTGTGCTGGTAGCTATTCGTCGGCTCCTCTCACGGCTTTTGCCCGCGGTGGTGGTGCCTCCTCTACACCGCCTCCTCTCGCGGCTTCTGCGCGTAGCGGTGACCGCTCTACGTCGACTCCCCCAGTGGTTTCCACATGCGGCTCTACGTCGACTCGCCACTCTCGGCCGACTCTACACGCGGCTTCCATGGGTGGTGGCGACTGCTCATCGTCGGCAGGTGTTTCTACCTCGACCTTTTCTGTCGTGTCCCTGTCAGCGCATGAGATTGCGCAGCTGCGATTCCTGCTTGTTGCTTGGGATTCTCCACCGACATGTTCTGCAGTTTCCGTGACTGACTCTTCTGGCACTGAGAAACCACTTTCTACTCATTCAGGTACATCCCCATGGATTCTTGATACTGTAGCTTCTTTTCTTATGACTTATGATTCTTCCACTTTGACCTCCGTTCGACCTGTTGAGTCTCCTGTTCGTGTTCTTACGGCTGATGGTACTCCCCTCCCTGTAGCTAGTCGAGGCACTCTTAGCACTTCTTCATTTCATGCCCCCTTTGTCGCTCATGTTCCTCGACTTACCATGCAGCTCATATCTGGTGGTCAGATTGTTGACTCTAGTTGTAGGGTCATTCTCAACTTGATTCATGTTCTGTTCAGGATCGTCGCACGGGCGCTCTGCTTGGTGCTGGCCCTCGACGCCTTGATGGTCTCTAGGAGCTTGACTGGCTTCGTCTTCCCTCTGCTGGCACCGCCGCCAGTCTCACAGCCCCTGTTGCTGCATCCACCAGCTCTTTTCAGCAGTGGCATCATCGTCTTTGCCATTTATGTGGTTCTCGTCTCATCCTTGGTTCATAGGGTGTTCTGGGGTCTGTCTCCGGTAACGCTTCATTGGATTGTTTGGGTTGTAGGCTTGGTAAGCAGATTCAGCTACCATATCCTCACAGCGAGTCAATGTCCGAGCGCCCTTTTGATCCCGTTCACTCTGATGTTTGGGGTCCGGCTCCCTTCGCATCGAAAGGGGGTCATCGCTACTATATTATCTTTATAGATGATTCTTCTCGGTATACTTAGATCTATCTCATGTCTTCTCATAGTGAGGTCTTGTCTATATACAAAAAATTGCTGCCATGGTTCATACGTAGTTTTCCACTCCTATTCGTGTTTTTCGCGCAGATTCAGCTGATGAGTATATCTCCCTTGCCCTGCAAGGATTCCTTGCTGAGCAAGGTACTCTTCCTCGGTTCTCTAGTGATTCCACCTCTCCTCTCCTTTCCTTCTCCTAAGAGGCCAAGTTCATGCCAAAGCAGTAAAATCTAGTGTACATCCCAGGTGGCGGGTAAGATGATCCGCAAGCCATGAGCACCAGCTCGTGCCCATTGCTCAGCTCCATCCTTGATCCTAGAGACCAGGACAGGGACGATGGGCACCGTCGAATATGCATTCATTGCGTTGCTTCCAAATCATCCATGGCGTCAGAGTGCAATGGAGGTGAGACCCTTGCGCATCGGCGTAGGTGTGTTTTGCTTGGCGTGGAACCACCAGTCCATGAGGGTATCCTCCTGGTTTGGTCCTGCGTTTGTCATTCTGAGCCAAGCTAGGACCTCATGCCAGGTCTGTTTGGCGAAAGGGCACTCCAGGAGCAGGTGTCGTATCATCTCTGGAGCCTGGTCGCATAACGGGCACCGGGGCTGGTGTTGGAGGCCACAACGAGCGAGGCGGTTAGCAGTCCAGCACCTATCAAGGTTGGCCAGCCAGTGGAAAAATTTCACACGTGGCAGCGCCCAGCTCTTCCAGATGAGCTTCGAGGAGAAACAAGTTGTGGATCCCTGGAATGTGGCTAAGGTAGAAGGAGCGTGTTGTGTAGGTGCAGGAGGCAGTCCACTTCCAGACAAGCTGGTCGGGGGCATCCGAGAGCAAGAAGTGCTCGATCACCCGCCAGACTTGCACATATTGGCCAATCTGGGTTAATCCCTCCAGAGCGGTTGATGCTAGAATCATGTATTAGATCAGGCGATGATTCATTTCTCTCCAGGCTGATATATGATACTTATTATTCTGTCGATATTGGGGAGGAAGAGTTTCAATATGGCCGGGGGCATCCGAGAGCAAGAAGTGCTCGATCGCCTGCCAGACTTGCACATATTGGCCAATCTCGTTGATCCCCACTATCCCATGGATGTCGCTCGCCCAACTACGGCCATGTATACCTTGAGCGACGGTTCGAGTCTTGTTGCGGCGCTTGGGGATGCAGTTGTACATGGTTAGGGCTATTTCACTGATGGATTGTCCATTGATCCAGCGGTCCTCCGAGAAAGTGCAGTCTGGCCATCTCCAATGGTCATGGTGGTGGAGGTGAAGAAGAGCGCCCTTTCCTCAGTAGAAAACTGCAGGTCCAGGCCATGCCAAGCACGCTCATGATTAGTGCGAGAGAACCAAAGCCATCGTAGCCTCAGGGCGAGGCCAGCGCGCTCGAGGTCCTGGACTCTGAGGCCACCGAGCGAGATGGTTCCGGTAAATGTGTTGCCAGTTGACATGACAGTGAGGCCGCCGCATGGCCGACCCATAAGAAGCCGCATTGGATCTTCTCAATTTGACGTAGAATCTTTTTTGGCGGTACAAAGGCGAGTAGCTGGTGCACTGGAATGGCTCGGAGGACAAATTTCACTAGCGTGAGGAGCCCATGTTTGGACATCAGACCAGCCTTCCAGGCAAGGAGCCGCCCAGCGATCCCATCAACTAGCGGCTTCAATTGGGCAGCAGTAGGCCGTCGTATCGTGAGGGGGATCCCGAGATAGGTGATCGGTAGCTCAACAATAGAGCAGCCGAGGTGTGCGAGCACATCCGTTGCCTCATCCGCGTCACAGTGCAGTAGCGGAGCTCTTGGTGTAGTTCACTCGTAGGCCAAAGGCGTGGTCGAAGAGCTCCAAGATCTCCCGCACAGCCATGATATCGCTGGACGTACAATGGAAGAAGAGTACCACGTCGTCCGCGTATAGGGATATTGCTAGAATCGAGCGCCTAGGGTGCAACTGGGCCATAATGTCGAGGTCGATCGCGCGCTTGATGAGCCTTCCCAATGTGTCGACGGCGAGCACGAACAACTGTGGGGACAGCGGGTCGCCCTGGCGGAGTCCCTGTAGGTGCCAAATAGGCGGGCCTGGCTTGCCGTTCATCAGGACGCGTGTGCTTGCCGACGAGAGGAGGATAGCAATCCACTCCAAGAATCTGTTCCCAAATCCATGTTGGCGTAGCACCTCGAATAGGAAGGGCCAGGCCAGGGAATCGAAGGCGCGTGTGAGGTCCAGTTTGAGCAGCACTCGCGGGGCACCCAGCTGGTGTAGGAGTCGTGCCGACTGCTTGACTAAGATGAAGCTGTCAAGCAAACTTCGGCAGGTGATGAATGCGTTGTGCATCGACTAATTAGGCGATCCAGCTTGGGGACGAGGCGCAGAGAGAGGACTTTGGCGAAGATCTTGGCCACCAGATGATTGAGGCTTATGGGCCGGTAGTCATTGAGCGAGCTGGCATCTGCGCGCTCCGGGAGCAGGGTGATGAGTGCCTGGTTGAGGCTGCAGAAGCCATACCCCCTCATCTCGTAGAGCTGCTGGAAGATGTCAACAAAGTCTTGTCGAACCGTGATCCAACAAGTTCACAGGAATTCTGCGGTGAAACCATCGGGTCCTGGAGCCTTGCACGCGGGCAAACACTTGATCGCCTCCCAGATCTCCTCGACGCTGAAGGGATCATCGAGGTCGTCCAGCTCACTGGGATTGATTAGCTCAGACAGGTCCAACGAGCAATCTCGGCTGATGGCTGTGCCCAGGAGCGCATCATAGTGTGTGAAGGCTGCTTCTGCCATGATCTCTTGCTCGGGAATGACCTGGCCGTCCACGGTGAGGTTGGAGATCATGTTCTTTTGCCGGCGGAAAGAGCATTGCCCGTGGAAGTTGGTGTTGGCGTCACCATCCTTTAGATTGGCAATACAAGCGCGTTGGCGAGCGAAGGTACGTTCCATAGAAGCTAGCCCAAGATAGGAAATCTTTAGCTGCTTACGGAACCAATCCTCGTGCGGCATCAACATTCAGTCTTCCTGAGCCTTGTCGAAGCGTGAGATGAGCTCACGCGAGATGGCCATCTTATCTCTGATGTTCCCAACGGAGTGGGAGCTCCAACTCGTCAGCTTTCGGGGTGTGGCTTGCAAGCGGATCATCAGGCGACGGAAGGGGTTAGCGTCATGGACAGAGCTCTAGGCCGCAGTCACCACCTCATGGAAACCATCCATCCGCAACCATATGTCTTCAAAGTGGAATCGGCGATGCGCAGCCGGCACTGGGGTACAATCCAGCAGCAACGGGCTGTGATGAGAGACCACCGAGGCTAGGCATCTAAGGTGGCAAGCGTCATGCGCGTCCTCCTAGTCGGGGGTGCAGAACACTCGATCAAGGTGCACAAGAGTGGGCGAGGACTGCTCATTCGACCAGGTGTACCGGCGACCGTTGAGGTAAACCTCCTTCAATGTTAGGTCGTTGAGGACTCTACGGAATCTCCCCATCATGCGCCTATTTAGATTGCCATTGTTCTTGTCTTCATCGCGGTAGATTAGGTTGAAATCCCCGCGAAGCATCCATGGCCCCTGACAGGCACTACGGATCTCGTGTAGCTCCTGGAGAAACTCAATTTTATTTGCATCGTCTTGCGGCCCGTAGACCACCGTCAACCACCGGGGGGGGGGGGGCGAGCCCATGACAACCTTACCGGTAAGCGTGTCCGCAAAGAATTCCGGGTCCATGAGTATGGCCCTGCTTTTCCAGGCTAGGAGGATGCCGCCCCGGGCCCTCTTTCCAGCCAATGACCTCCCTGCCGATCTTCCCTCACCGGCGGTGATCTCCACGAGCAGTGCTGCGGCTTGCATGACTTAGCAAAGCTCCAGTTTGCCCCGACAGGAGAGTGTCATTGGCTAGGGAGGGTGGCCTAGGTGGCTGGGAGAGGGGGCCTAGGCGGCTGGGAGTCTGGTACCTCGTTGGCAGAGGCGACAAGGATTAGATCCCGATGTGGGTTGTGGTTGGGCAAGCCAGAGCTTGACCCCACCAAGGTGTCCTCACGCGCGGCAGGAGCTGCGGAGGGGGGGGGGCTCTGGAGTGTTCTCCATCAATGGGGCACCACCATCACACGCATTGGGTCAGGTAACAGATCCATCTGGGCCCACGTCTGCACCGCATGCATCTTTGGTGACGGGGCCCTCTGGCAAAAGCGGCCTCTGTATCCTTTTCGCCTTTCCTTTTCTGGTGTGGTGACGAGGGCGTCGTGGCCCATGCATACCCGGCCAAGGCTGCATCTCTTTTTCTGCCCAACATACGGATGACGGCGCTCTCTTGGAGCCCCAGGTGGAGGCCATGGCCACTCCATCTGACCGGAGCGAGCGGCGGTCACCATGCCAGCCCAAGGAGTCCATCGCCATGCCGTCTGCGCGTCATAGCATAGCGGCGGCACTTGCGGCCACGGCGTCGGTGGCGACCATGGTCTGGGCCAGGTTCAGGGCCGGGTCCTCGTCCCGCACCTGCGTTGCCATCCCCGTCGCGTCGCGTCCAGCGGCTTCGGCGGCACGAGCATAAACGCGGTCGACCTCCGAACAAACCAGGGTGATGGTGATGGGGTAGGTGAGGGTGTGGACGGTCGGGGAGGACGTGCTGGAGCAGCCGGGGACCTGCTTGACAATCTAGAGCATGGTGGCGTGCCGGATTTCAGCCGGGTCGTGCGTGCGTCCAGCAAGCCGAAATGTGGCGAGGTCGTCCCGAGAACGTGTCCGTGGATGAAGGCACTCGATCCAGACGCCCGTCCCCAAGATGTGCTCCGCCGTCGCCATGTGCCAGGCTTGGGCAGGGATGCCGCGGAGCTCAAGTTCAATGCGGTATTCAAACCCACCGCAGCCGGCATGAGCGAGCTTGCACCATGGCCGGAGCGACAAGGTGAATCACGCGTAGTTGATGAAGTGGTCCCCACACATGCGATCGATGGAAGCTCTGGAGCCGAAGATGATAAGGAAATCTTCGGGATGGTGCACATGAACGGTGAAGTCGCCGACCTCGAACTCGAACGTGCTGCACAGCAGCTCGGAAACGTCGCTGGTGGAGACACGCGGCCTGTTGCCTGTTATGGTAGCAACCAGCGCGTGGGAGAGCACCTCCTCGGCCTCTTCGATCTCGGCGGAGTGCACCATGATCACCTGCGTTGGTGCCGCAGCGGCCTGCTGGGTGGCCGGGGCTTGCCTCGGGGCCGGAGGCGGGGGTAGAGTGGCGACGCGTGGAGGGGCAGCTACAGGGTTGGCAGGGCCCGCACGATAGGGGTCCGCCGGAGGGGTGAGGCCAGCCCTTCGGTGGAAGTCGTCACAACCACGAGAGTCATGGTCGGAAGTGAGACATCGCCGGCACCGGATGTCGTTGGTGCAGCCCTGTACGCGGTGGCGGTGGTCCAGGCATCGGAAACAGAATCCGACGACCTTCCTCCGGGGACAGACTGTGCGGCCGCTGCATGGCCGTGCTTGGCGTGGGCGCGTGGCAGGGGCGGCGGCGATTCCTGTGATGCCACTGCTGGAACCCGTCGGCATCCCCCACGGCGCCCCCCGAGACGCGATGCACCTCATAGCGGGGGCCAATGCTGGCAGAGGCAGGCAGGCACGTGGCTGCCGCCACGGGACCAGGCGCAGAAGGCGGCATGGGGGCGGCGCTCTTGGGAGCCGGCGGTGAGCGGGCGACCTTGCTGTAGGAGTGCGCAGAGGATTCGCCGTCCGAGTCGAACCAGCGTCCATCCCCGGAGGAGACGATGTGAGCGTGAGTCGGGGGTCGCCATGGGAGGGGGAGGGGAGGAGGGCCACCGGCGGGGAGTCTGACGGCAGCAAGGTTGGTGGAGGGGCTGGGTCAGGCTAGGCTAGCGGAGCGGGAGCGGGTGTGGAGCGGAGCCATCTGGTGGTTTCTCCACAAGCTGTACTAGCGCATTCAGTTTGTATACACACCATCTGCTTCAATCATAATGCAAAGTTTTCCTCTGTTGCATGTGAGCAAGATTCAATCTACCTGCCTCTGTTAAGATCTTGTATTTTAAAACTTGGGGGCAACGCATACATCAAGGCTGAATAACGAAAATGATGCTATGGCCTGTTTGTCTGCTTTGCTGGTGTAGCGCTTTGTTCAAATGCATTATGTCACGTATACTTTTGTCTTTTGAGCACCACAATCGTATTACTTGTGTTTAGCAACCTTTTCATTTTTGCCAGTCAACTGTTCCTTTTCCCATGCGTACTTCGATATATCAAGTGAAAAGAACAAGTTATTTACTGGGGTCATTGTGGTTTTTGCTGTCCAGGTGCATCCAAATGTGCCATGTATGCTGTTCACTCCAATCTGCCCACACTCGCTGTCATTTAGACCTGTCATCCTTCCTGACTCTGCACGGCTTGAATTGAAGGTACGGAAATCCTTCAATAGATGGATGGTGAAATGCCTAATATTGTCATGTAATCTTATGCCATTATCTCATCCTGATAAATTCTGGCATTCTTATGTATCTAGAATATCCCTGGCCATGTTTATCCAACAATACCAGTCTTGCTCCACTGATCGATTGACTTTGTTATTATTACCAGATCCCGGATGACGCGAGAAGCAACGCGTGGGTGTCGTTCGACGGCAAAAGGCGGCAGCAGCTATCGCGAGGAGACTCCGTTCATATATCCATGAGCGAGCACCCGCTCCCGACCGTGAACAAATCGGACCAAACTGGGGACTGGTTCCGCAGCTTGATCAGGTGCCTGAACTGGAACGAGAGGCTGGACCAGAAGGCGCTCTAGACCCTAGCATGTTCCTGTACATACATAGTTCTATACATAGCTAACCTCCTTGTGTTAGAAGATAGATGATCTTTTCTGTAGCATCTGTAACATCACAGGAGACGAGCAGACTTTTTTGACCTGATAGTGACAGTGACAGCAGGTGATGGTAACACTGATAGTGTTTGTAATTATCCGCTTTGTAAATCAACATTATATCTCGTTATCTCTGGGCTTAGCAGAAGATGATAGCCCACGCGAAGATGATAGCCCATTCTAATGAACCGGCCTATTTTTGCTCAAACATATATATTGAAGCTGATGGCTACTTTTCTTTTTTCAACTTAGCATTACTCTGAAGATTTTATTTGAAGGATCAAGAGATGTCACACATACCTCTAGTGATTTTACCATAAGAGGTATTGGTTCAATCCTGAGATATTTCAAAAATGGCCTGAAACGGCCACAACGCATAGACCAGAGTACAAGTGAGGGAGGGAGATGCGCAGACTGTATAAGTGCATGCTCTAGCCAATACAATCAAAAAACCGATCTGATGGAAAAGATTAGGCGATACATTTATACAACTAGTGCGCCTAGACAGCCCAGCCAACACACGGCATGAGCACGGTGAACATCCAGGAGACGCACCGGCATCCTCCTGGAACATGCGAACATTGTGGTGTTTCCATGAGTTCCAGTAGCATGGTATAGGGGTAAAGTAGACTCCGTCTCTCCTGAAACATCATCCCTCCTGATTTAGAAATTCTAGCAAAATTGAAGTGAAAAAATGCACAAGAAAAGGACAACATGGACTTTTTCACAGAGGAAGATTCAGGGCTGTCATGGCATTTGCTTCAAATCGTTGTTGAAACAAGTTGGTGCTGCATTTTTACATTGAAGTATTAGGCTAGACATCATACCTTTTAGTCAATAACGACCAATCTTTGTTCTTCTTTTGAACCGAAGGACGGGTCTTTCTAGCTATGTCGTCCTGATTTGGCTACACTATTGTTTACTTTCGCATCGTCGAATGAACTAGCAAACGGCAAATAGTAAAGCAAATAAAAGCGAGTAGCTCTTACAATGAAACTTAATTTGAATAAGTAGAGAGATGCATTGGAGACTCATCAGCTGCAAAACGTAGGGCATGTTTGATTGCCATACACAGATACACTTGTACACACTACCACATTTCCATGCCACAAATCTTGGTAATGCCGGCCATATCTTTCTAGCGGCTAAACTGATCGCTACACTTCTGGTAAAAACGGGCTACCAAATAAATCAGTGAGAACTGGGACATTAGGCTGACATGCCGCAACTATGGTTGCAACCACCAAATCGAGAAGCCGCCAGCTGCTCTGTGCTGACCAAATGGAACACGGAGGTGAAACTCAAGGTGATCACTGCCATCAGAAGCGCCATCAACGGTCTTGCTTCGGCATCATCGCAGGCGCCGTAAGATATCTTCATCTGATTCACCATGTACAGCCACACAATAACAGTACCAAGCATGTCAGACAACAGGAGGGGCTGGTGTGGAGTGTGGGCTAGAGAATACTTCGCTATATCAATATAGCCCCCACATCAAACCATCTCGGTTGTGCTCACACATGGCAGTAATTAAAAAGTACTCTGTCACCGGTAAGGCCATAAAACTACAGCAAGTGTGCTAAACCATACGTCTCCATCGGTATGTTTCATCGCAAATCTTCTCATTAAATCCAGCAAATACACCCACACTAAGAACAATGATACCTGCAGGCAATCGGAATGAAATTACGTTGGTTCATGACAATAAACTGGAGTATTTGGATTCAGAGAAATGGTCAAGTATTCAGAAACATTCAGCCAACTGTCCAGAATTGGAGATTCACTCTAAAGGCAGATTTTAAAGTGTCTCAAGGTCTAGTTGAAGGATAAATATTCAGATGAATTTCAGCAATGGTTTGATATAAAAATTTAGTGACATGATGGACATGTTCCCAAAAAACTGGAGTTGGTTAAATCCTTAAACTATTTTTTTAGTTTTCTACTCTTTCCTTCCCACCTTTTAACATACTGATTATATATGAGAAAATTGCCGTAGAACAATTGTTCTACCATGTTAGGCTTAAAAAAAAAACCCAGCAGATCAGTGATCTACCAGTGCTCAAGTTAGCTCACAAAAGAAAAGGAAAAATAGTGCTCCAGTGGAGTGCAGTCAATTTGTCAATCTTCATGCACTAATCTTAAAATTCATGAAAGTAGTACTGTCTCGGGCCACATATATTGGTCTAGACTCCAGACTGAAACTTAACACCGTATTGTAAGCAACCCATCAATATATATTCCATTCACAGGACCTTTCCACAGTCCTCCCATCTCCCACTAATGTACATTTACAAACCACACGGACAAACCTCACACCCAAACAGAAGAAAAGATTTGAAACCCATAGAGAGATGCCATTCCAAGCTACAAATCACTCTGGCACCTCCTGACCACAGCACATTCTGACAGTCTCATATGCCACCATATATTTGCATGTATGGCTGTGAGACTGACGAACGGCACCGATACATCTGTACTTTAGCAACCTATTTATCGTACCAATCCGTATTGTAATTGCACACTTATAACCGAGTAACTTAATTAAGAGAGCAAGTGGAGGAAGAAGTAGCTGAAGCTTTGCAGGTGCAGCCATTTTGGCTGCTGGCTCAGGCTGATCAGTCCACCATATTTTTTATCGCCGCCGCTGCTGCGAACCTGGGCTCCTTGTCCTGGAACTTCTGCTTGATGTACACCTCCATGTAGTCGCCGAACGAGAAGCTCGGGTAGTCGCCGTCGGTGCCGGAGTCGGCGGCGGCCGGGATTGCCGGCGCGATGGTGGCAGCGCGCGCCGGGTTGTAGAAGGAGGCAATGGAGCGACGATTGCCGTCGCGAGTGGCCAGGACGCGGTGCCACGCGCTCTTATACCGGCCATTGCTCATCACCTGTGATGAAGACATTAAGTTGGTTGCAGTAAGTAAATTTTGTCTGAATTTTTTGGTAAAACACTTTCTAGCATCAAATTGGGAGCAAATTTAAAGATATTCTCGGTTCAGAACCCAAATTTTTTGTGGTGTTTTAATGCGTTGACTACTCATATTTTTATGTACGAGCTTCTCCAGATCACAAAGCAAAGATGAATAATTAACGTGAGCTCCACAAGTCCACCAAGACCAGCATGATAGTACAATCACTACTCAACATACCTCGATCTGGTCGCCGGTGTTGATGACGATGGCGTTCTCCACGGGCTGGACGTCGGCCCAGCGGCCATCGCGGCCGAGCACCTGCAGCCCGCCGACGCGGTCGTCCTGGAAGAGCAGGATGAGGCCGCCGGCGTCGGTGTGGGCGCGCAGCCCGTCCACCATCTCCGGGCGCGGGCACGGCGGGTAGTGGCTCACCTTCGTGCCGTAGAAGGGCTCAAAGTCGCCGTCCTTGGAGAAGACCTTGGTGGTTTGCCCTTCCTCCAGCCCCAGAAGCTCCTCCATGACGCCCAGCAGCTTCTCCGCCAGCTTCTTCAGCTCCGTTCTGTACTCCATCATCGTCTCCCTGCAGAGTGCGAGGACGATCAACAAACGCCACCAACAAAAACCGGATATCTGATCATCTGTCCCTCACTTACTTGAAGGTTGGAGGGATGGAGGGCCATGGCAGGTCGTCATGGAGGGTGAAGACATCCTCCCAATCCATGCCTTCGACCTTCCTTGGGGCGAGGCCCTCGCCTTCCTGCTCCACCAGGGCCGCCAGGGCCTTGACCGCGGGGTTGGACCCGTTGAACCCCTCCTCGCGCAGCTTGTAGCAGTCGCTGCACACCTTCTTCACCCTCTCCAGCAGCTCGTCAGGGATGCCAGTATTCACCAGCTGCATCACACGACCCTCTCATCAGTATCATGGAACATTGGCATCCATTGTTGAACCTCTAAATAGCTATATACTATATGCATATGCTTACCTGGAAGAACCCCCACTCCTCGAACCCGGCGGCGATCTCCGCCAGAGCAGCCGCCCTCTCGTCGCCATCAAGCCTGGAGAAGTCGATGACAGGGATCGCCATTGCACGTCTCGGGTGTGATCGATTAGGTAGCTACCAACAATGACTCTGGAAATTGGAAGGTGGAAGAAGAAGAAGGGAGATGGTGTCGGAGCTGTGAGGCCAAGCCCCCTTTTATAACTGTACCAAGTTAGGTGTCAAAGGTTAGTTTATTCACCACAATATATTCTTCTGTGTGGGAACCCCAATTAAGGGGGTTTTGAATTGGTTTGCAAGGCAGAGGCATCGTATCATTCTGGCCGGTGTTTACTTTGGTTCTTGCAATGCGGGTTATTTTTTTTCTTTTTTGAAAAGGGAGACTTTCCGGCCTCTGCATCAGAACGATGCATACGATCAAATGCGGGTTATTTTCTAATATTAGTATTATGTGATCGGTGATCGATGGCGAGTTCGGGTTCTCGGGATTAAAGAAATGTGTTGCAGGGTCAATGTAGGGGGAGAGTCAGATGATAGGTCATTCATCATGCCTCCACTCCGCAGCTGCAGCTGCTGTACCTCAATTATGGAGCGATGTGTAGCACGTCTAGCTCGTGGAAACTTTATTTTGATTGATTTCACTACTTCATCTTTGTCGTTCTCAACTGCCAAACGTAGGCATTGTAGCTGATCTAGGGATATAAAATAGAGAAAAATATACTTTTCGTCCCTTAACCCTTGGCAAAGTTTAGGTTTAGTCCCTCAACTCTGAAACCGGACGAGTTGCACCCTTAACTCTTCAAACCGGACAAGTTTCATCCCTTGACTCAGCAAAAGCAGTTTTCGTGGTAACTCAAGGTGGTTTTGACCGGTCAGCGCCCATGTGGCAATCTTTCCCCCTCCCACCCCATCTCTGGTGAACATTTCGTCAAGCAATTGGCGTGCGCCTGTGGCACCACCGGCACTAGAGACAACACGGATGCGTACCTGCAGAGTAGCAGCTGCGCAGAGTGCCACGAGCAACCGGCATACTGGCAGGGCTGGAGTGGAGGTCTTAGTCTTCGGCAGCAATACGAGGTACCTGTGGCGGAATGGACTTCCGGAACACCTCCATGCTAATGGGCGGCAACGCCATGCCCATCTCCATGCCCACGACGCGTCCCTCCGCCGGCAGACGAAGCCAGCGTGGCGCGGGTCTTCACTCCCTACTTCACGCGACTCGCTAGGGCAAGCGGATCACCGTGGTGGCATGGTCCCCACAACAGCCAGGCTCATCTCGGGCCCGGTGCGGACGGTGCTAGTCCGGCCGGTCGGTGAGCACCAGCTAGACGGTGAGCAATCGTCCAAGAGCAACATGCGATCGGGGCTGGTCACTGAGCACCAACTTGATAACCCACAAGTATAGGGGATCGTAACAATTTTCGAGGGTAGAGTATTCAACCCAAATTTATTGATTCGACACAAGGGGAGCCAAAAAATATTCTTAAGTATTAGCAGCTGAGTTGTCAATTCAACCACACCTGAAAGACTTAATATCTGCATCAAAGTAGTATGGAAGTAACGACAACAGTGGCAAAAGTAACAGTAGCAGTTTTGTAGCAATTGTAGCAGTGGCAATGGAGAAGTAACTTAGCAAAGATCAATGTGTGAAAAGCTCGTAGGCAATGGATCAATGATGGATAATTATGTCGGATGTAATTCATCATGCAACAGTTATAACATAGGGTGACACAGAACTAGCTCCAATTCATTAATTTAATGTAGGCATTATTCTGAATATAGTCATACGTGCTTATGAAAAAGAACTTGCATGACATCTTTTGTCCTACCCTCCCGTGGCAGCGCGGTCCTATTGGAAACTAAGGGATATTAAGGCCTCCTTTTAATAGAGTACCGGACCAAAGCATTAGCACATAGTGAATACACGAACTCCTCAAACTACGGTCATCACCGGGAAATGTCCCGACTATTGTCACTCTGGGGTTTGCCGGATCATAACACGTAGTAGGTGACTATAACTTGCAAGATAGGATCAAGAACTCACATATATTCATGAAAACATAATAGGTTCAGATCTGGAATCATGGCACTCGGGCCCTAGTGACAAGCATTAAGAATGGCAAAGTCATAGCAACAATCAACCTTAGAACATAATGGATACTAGGGATCAAACCCTAACAAAACTAACTCGATTACATGGTAAATCTCATCCAAACTATCACCGTCCAGCAAGCCTACGATGGGATTACTCACGCATGGCGGTGAGCATCATGAAATTGGTGATGTAGGATGGTTGATGATGATGATGACGACGGATTCCCCTCCCCGGAGCCCCGAACGGACTCCAGATCAGCTCTCCGAGGAAGAACAGGGCTTGGCGGCAGCTCCGTATCGTAAAACGCAATCAATCCTTCTCTCTAATTGTTTTCTCCCCGAACGTGAATATATGGAGTTGGAGTTGAGGTCGGTGGAGGTCCAGGGGGCCCACGAGGCAGGGGGCGCACCCTGGGGGGGGGGGGGCGCCCCCACCCTCGTGGACAGGGTGTGGGGGGGGAGCAGTTGATTCTTTTGCCAATATTTTTTATTAATTTAAAACGTGACTCCATGAAGTTTCAGGTCATTCCGAGAACTTCTATTTCTGCACAAAAATAACACCATGGCAATTCTGCTGAAAACAACGTCAGTCTGGGTTAGTTCCATTCAAATCATGCAAGTTAGAGTCCAAAACAAGGGCAAAAGTGTTTGGAATAGTAGATACGTTGGAGACGTATCAACTCCCCCAAGCTTAAACCTTTGCTTGTCCTCAAGCAATTCAGTTGACAAACTGAAAGTGATAAAAAAAACTTTTAGAAACTCTGTCTGATCTTGTTGTTGCAAATATGTAAAGCCAACATTTAAGTTTTCAGCAAAGATTATGAACTAACCATATTCACAATAACATTTAGGTCTCACATTTACTCATATCAATGGCATAATCAACTAGCGAGTAATAATAATAAATCTCGGATGACAACACTTTCTCAAAACAATCATAATATGATATAACAAGATGGTATCTCGCTATCCCTTTCTGAGACTGCAAAACATAAATGCAGAGCACCCCTGAAAATCAAGGACTGACTAGACATTGTAATTCATGGTAAAAGAGATCCAGTCACAGTCATACTCAATGTAAATTAATAACAATGCATACAAATGACAACGGTGCTCTCAATTGGTGCTTTTTTATAAGAGAATGATGACTCAACATAAAAATAAATAGATAGGCCCTTCGCAGAGGGAAGCAGGGATTTGCAGAGGTGCCAGAGCTCGAGGTTTGAAATAGAGGTAAATAATATTTTGAGCGGCATACTTTCATTGTCAACATAACAACCAAGAGATCTTGATATCTTCCATGCTATATACGTTATAGGCGGTTCCCAAACAGAATGGTAAAGTTTATACTCCCCTCCCACCAATGAGCACATTCCATGGCTGGTCCGAAACAACGGGTACCGTCCAACTAATAACAATCCTGGGGGAGTTTTGTTTGCAATTATTTTGATTTGATTTGAGCATGGGACTGGGCATCCTGGTTACCGACCATTTTCTCATGAATGATGAGCGGAGTCCACTCATCGTGAGAATAACCCACCTAGCATGGAAGATATAGACAACCCTAGTTGATACATGAGCTATTCGAGCATAAAAACAGAATTTCATTTGAAGGTTTAGAGTTTGGCACATACAAATTTACTTGGAACGTCAGGTAAATACCACATATAGGAAGGTATGGTGGACTCATATGGAACAACTTTGGGGTTTATGGAAGTGGATGCACAAGCAGTATTGCCGCTTAGTACAAGTGAAGGCTAGAAAGAGACTGGGAAGCGACCAACTAGAGAGCGACAACAGTCATGAACATGCATTAAGATTAACCAACAATGACTGCAAGCATGAGTAGGATATAAATCACCATGAACATAAATATCGTGGAGCCTATGTTGATTTTGTTTCAACTACATGCGTGAACATGTGCCAAGTCAAGCCACTCGAATCATTCAAAGAAGGATACCACCCTATCATACCACATCACAACCATTTTAATAGCATGTTGGCACGCAAGGTAAATGTGACGCCCGGATAATCGTGCTAAAATAATCCCATGCTAATCAAGCCACGTCATCCTGATTACCGATGCTAAACGTCGTTAGTTCAAACCGCGACAAATTAAAATTTTAAATAAAGGCAAACGACAAAAGTTTTGAAATATTAAAACTAAATTGTTTGGGTTGTGCCAAATAATTCATAAGTAATTATGTTGGATAAATCACACTTTTATAAAATATTTAAAACAGTAGTTAAAGCAATTAAATAAATGCTTTCTAAATTGTAGAAATATTAAACTATTTTATTTTGAGGCCAAACTAATTGTGGCAGTATCCTAATTAATAATACTAATTTAGGGGCTAAGTTCATAATTTACAAAACTAAAAATAAAGGTATTTAAAAGAAAACATAAACTATAAAAAGAAAAATATAAAAGGCAGAAAGACAAAGGAAAAGTAAAGGGCAAAGCCTAGTGTGCTACTGGGCCATAGGAAACTACAGTGTAGCCCAGCCCATCCCGTAGCGATCCCCTACCTCCTGTTCACGGGAGGGGGATCGTGGCTCACATCCACGCCTCCATGGCGGATGATGGCGCCGTGTCGATCATCCGGCCAGCCCCCGAGTTGTATAAGACCGTCCCCGTGCCCCTCGGCGAACCCTAGCGCAAATCCTCTCCCTTCCCCACGCCGCTTTCTTCCTCCCCCGCCATGGTAGTCTGTCGTCAACATCGATCCGTCGCCCACGAGGCCACAGAGTGCTCCACGCCGTACCGCTATGTCCAGGAGATCCACCTCGACGTCCTCTTCCTTCTCACCAACGCACGCGAGGCCAGGCGCTACTACATCGTCGGCATCGACTTCGTCTTCTTCATCGGTGCTCGAAGCTCGCCGCCAACGATTCACCGCCTCCTGCAGCTACTAAACTCCCACCGGCCTTTCTTGCGCCTCACGGTGAGCTCCCGGTCGAAACCCCTCTCCACTAGGCTTGGTTCGTTGTTTCCTGCTGCTACTAGCATCGCCACCAAAGCTCTGTCGCCGCCGTGGAGCTCGTCACCGTCAGTATCGTGTACTCTAGGGCCAGGCAAGCACGTCAACGTGCTCGTGGCGTCCCTGTGGTGCCGCCTGAGCCGTTTGGTTGGTCATTCTCCCCGCGTATCCCCGTAACCGTTGAGCTCTTGCTCCGGCCGCCGCTCGCCGTCATTGCTTCGGCCAACTCCGGCCATCTCTGCTTGTGTCGTTGATTTCGTTCAACGCGCGACGTCG